>NC_079896.1:19188007-19276161 GCF_024868665.1 Triplophysa rosa | reverse complement strand
ATATATTAATATGATATATATATATATATATATATATATATATCGGTCTATAGACGGTTTCAAAGCAACAACATAAACAAACGTTACTACGCATACATGCATTTGTGGATAAAACTTTACTTCTGGTACACATCTGCAAACAATAGAGTGCCTGTAGATTATTTCTGATAACAAGCAAAAGAAACCGAGAAGAACCGTTACTTGGCTAAACTTGCCTCTACAATATTTTGAATTTAGACTGCGATACCAAGCTCAACCACTAGATGTCAATGTCCCATTCCTTTTCTTTAAATGCGAAAAGTTACCCGACCCATTCAACAAATGGTTTATTCGATGGAGTGCCTGTGGCCTCTGGCCTAATCATAGCCAGGCTGACATAGAGCCCTATCACATGACTATGAGAGCAATTTTGCATTTATACAACAGTTTGACGGCACAAGTGTGTAGATAAATCAGAAACAACATCGGAGTGTCTTTAAAGGTGCAGTGAACTAGGACCACAATTTTAACCCGAGCTTTTGTTATATAAGAAGGAATCGTATTCAAGCGAACATCCTGTAAGTGTCAGACCTGAAAACGCCCTTGTTACTGAAATAACAACTGTTACTGACATGAGGCTCAGCGAACGGCAGGTCCTGGAATGCACCTATCTTAGATAGGTTGAACACTGCCTCCACAGAAGAATATCAACGCCTACTTCTCGAGCCCTGCCCACTGGTTCGTGCATGACAGTACTGAACACAAGCTGCACGGAACCAGATAGAGCGAGTGTAAGCATCATGCTGTTAAAGATCGCAAAATATTGTGCAGTGCCTGGTTGTGGAAGAACACAGTCGCTGCATAACCTTCCTTCGGATTCCAATAGTAGGAATGCATGGTTGAAGTTCATTTTTAAAGACGTTCCAGCTCATGTGGGGAAAACATTGAGCGTTTGTTCACTTCATTTCAACACGGATTCCTTGAACAAGTCTTTGTGGAGAGAGTAAAATTAAAAAGCAGTGCTGTGCCGTCAATATTGGATCCGATAGGAATGGCGCAGCAATCTTAAGTGAGTAAAACATATTTGTACTATGCGTCACTATTGCTTTGTTAGAGATCGCTTGATATGCCCTGATAGTATTACCTGGGGACCTCTAGTCATTTGTAATAATTGTAATCGGCATCTTTGTGATTTGGCGGGCTCATATATCATTTTTCAAGGTTTTATCCACCGTTTGCGAATAATGGAGGTTGTTTTGAAGTGTTTTGATATTATTTCTGGTGCCGGGTCATATCCATATCTGCCAACACTGTCATTTTGGTCGGGAGTCTACCGTTTGTTTATTTATCAGGAAAACTATAACATATGAGACCAGCGATCGCGGTGATCTTCTGTCCGGTTCGCGTGTCTTAAATGCTGACATGTACGGTCATATATCACTAAACACCATACAACTATAGGCTATACAAACTATACGCAAATCCTTGCCATCACATCTGGGAAATAAGTCCGTAAATTTGAGTAAAATCACGTTACGTAACATTACGTGTCTAACCAAATTCACAGAAGGCTCCAACTAAGTCCAATCATAGCAGTGGGCGTTTACTTCCAAGTCTTCTATGCGGCCCGCCCTTAAAAACCGAGTGTTTCTCCAGCCGGCCTCAAAACCACGGTAGAAAATAGCCTACTACTTATTGATTTTGATGTTTTCGAATGTAAAAACCACGCGAACGTCATAAGTAGACATCAGACAGTAGTATAAAACAATAAAAACGGCCAGTTCACTGCACATTTAAAACCCCTCCGGTAGGGATGTGGTGGTGAGGAAATTTTCCCACCGGATAATAGACGTGTAAAAACATCAGTAGTACCGATGACACTGGGGGTGGGGGGTCTGCTGTGGGCAACTTATAACTAGGGTTGCATGGTGTACTGGTGCAACGGTAGCATTGAAATGCTAAAGCTTAAAAATACCCACGATGCCTCTCTATTTTTGAAACGGTAGTATCGTAGTACTATAGGTAATGTTGCATATGTGCAATAATATTCATTTGAACACTTACATCTGCCTTTTTGCAGTGTTTATCTCCTAAATGAATGTGTGTTTTGAATGACTCGGACGAGGCAATGATTCAAATTAGCGTTTTGAACAAGTTGGTTAAATGACTCACTAACTCAGTGGAAAATTGACGCCACCTACTGGCCGTCTTAGTTCTGCATTTAAAGTAAGCCTAATATTTCCCTTTATAAAGACTACTGTATCAATGAAATTTGTCCCACATTTGAATTAGTTCCCACGTGAAAAATGATCTAGTGTACTTTAGTATTTACTACAGTAAACTTTTTTTATAGATTTTCATAGATTTATTTATATTTTAAAATGGACATCCAAAACAATGCTGTGTGATGGGCTATACATGCTCAGTGTATGTCTGCGCATATGAGGGTTTTTTAGCAAGCCGCTAACTCGAGAAGACCTCATGAAGTGTTTAAAGCAATCAAAACGGCACCAGGAATTCCTGTTACATGCAAAAGCACAGATCTAATATTGTTCACACAATAAACTGCACTAACAGAGCAATTGCACCAGAGTTCGTTTTAATCGAACCAAACATGGCATATGTGAATACACCAAGTTTTTTACTATCTGTAAGCATTCTTATTATGTGTTAACATAATATTGATTCTCGTAAGTTAAGTTGTGATCGATATAATGTGAGAAAGTTCTATTACATGAACACCCATGTGCAGATTGTAGTGCATTGTTTATATGCAAATGTATGTGCAATTTGTAATTTCATATCTTGTTTATTGTATTAAAGTTTTACAAAACAAATCTGAGAAAGGATCATAAAAGTAAACATGCTGGAAAGGAATGATAAACTGTTTTGTGTGTGTGTGTGTGTGTGTGTGTGTTAGCTAGTTGTCTAGCTTCTTTAGAGGGACACAGTTGCGAGGACAGCATAGTCTGAGTGGCGGAGTGATACAAACATTCACTGAAGCGGTTCCCGTGGTGATTCTGGTGTAGTGTTAATTTCGTTAACGAAAATAATGACGAAAAATATTTGTCAGCGTCTATACTCCCAGGACGAAGATGAGACGATGACGAGACAAAAAGTAAGGCCAATAAACGACAACTAAGGGCGTTTTCACACTTATGTATCGATTGCTTTGTTCCGAAACCGGGGGTTAAATCGCTACAATATTGAAATTTATTTTAGTTCGGTTCGCATTCACAAGGCAATATTTCCAAAGGACCAAACTTTGTTAATAAAAGTCACGTGCGAGTAAACTCTCCTTCAATTGGTCAGAGTGCATCTGTTTATTTTCCGGTCGGTAACGCGAGTGATAATGAGCGTCAGCTGCGCGTTGTCACGCGTATCTCACTGCGCTCGGGAAGCATAAAAGGAGGAGAAGGACGAGAGAGAACCAGGCCTGGATTTTATGTTATGTTTTATTGTGTTTGTGTGGCCGGCAGTCGACTGTGAGGGAGCTGTCAGCACTTTCGTTTTGTTGTTTGTTTGTTTTATTAAAAGTTTGGTTTAACGTTCGCCGGTTTCCGCCTCCTTCCTTCCTTTGAACATTGTTACAGGGAGCCATTAGCAAAACAATCCCTTTTGCGTCACGCAACTTTACATAATTACCCATCATACATTGTGATACAGTCTGGTTCGTTGGTCCGTTGGGTCGGATGGCTTTCACACGTCTACCGAACCACTCCAGAGTTCGTTTGCAATCGGGTCGAGACCACCTTGTTCAGGCGGTCTCGGAGCGATTGTTTTGGGGCGGATCCTAGCGCGATTGCCGTGTTCACATATGCCTAAACGAATCGAACCAAGAGAAAAAATGCACCAGGTTCCGAAACAAACCCTTATGTGTGAAAACGCCCTAAGACTATATTACCACCCAATATTGTTGACGAAAAATGATGAGACTAAAATGTAGTTATAAAATAAAAACTTGCCCAAAAACTTGTTTTAGTCTTTGTGGAAAAAAAATATAAGTAAAATAATAAAAAGTATACGTTTTCTGCCAGTGGGTGACTTATTTTGGGCAACCATACGCAAATGCATTCACTGTGGAAGCGCCCTTGAGGATCTTAAGTTAATAAACAAAAGTTTAGCAGTCTGTGTTCTCTCATGATCTGCTCAGGCCACGTTGATCTCGACTACATTGTTTGTTTGCAATTGTGGTTGCTTAATAAAGACATCCCACCTTGCAAAAAAGTGAGTCCGTTCGCGACTACATTCCAAGGGTTCTCCTTCACGGTCAGTCGCATTGTTTCCGGGGAATTGTCAATATTTTGCGGGCATCAGGAAGACACTAGTAATTTGCGGGAGAATTTAAGAGAGAGATTGGATGTCTATGAATAGGTCTATGCACTTATCAAACCTCTGTGGAAATACTTCTTAGATGAAGCTAGATGAATTTGAATAAAATATGCACATGATTTGACATTCTATTGATTTGTGCTTATTGGTAAAAGATATACTTATAATGAAATATAAAAACAAATTTCTCAAGCAACAATAATCACTGTGATTATAATTTTTAGCAAAATAACTATTTTGACCATTTTACACAGGATGACAAAATGTTTGTATTGCTTAAAACGATACAAAAATGCATAGACATTTAGTCGACTAAGAAAGAAAGAAAACCAGAAAGAACTGTTGTATAAAACTTAATATTAAATCAAATATAAATAGTTATTAACCGCTAGCCAGACCGATAAACAAACACACACCGGAAGATATCTTCCGCCCAGGCGTGTGCGTCCGACCCGTCTATTAGTAGTTTACTTGTGAATAACTTTAAAATAAACATAAATACAAAATATTGCAAAAGAACAACTGCAAAAAAAAATAACGACAAAAGGTAGTTAAATTTATGTGAAACAAACAAAAAATTTAAATTTCCCCACTATTTTCAATATCTTATTTACCTGGATATATAATATTCATTTGTTATTTTATTTAACCAGGCAAAAACTCAATGAGATTAAAATCTCTTTTACAAGAGGGACCTGGCCAAGACAGCAGCTACTTCTAATAAATATACAAATTTACAGCAAAGCACTTAACAACCATCATAATTCACAACAACAAGCTTTCAAAGAACGAAACACATAATTTGTTAAAAGTGTCTTGAACTCATTTAAGGACGGAAGTACAGTCAGCTTTAAAATGTTTTGTAGATTATTCCAAGCAAAAGAGGCACTATAAATAAATCCTTTCTTTCTTAACTCAGTTCGAACCCGAGGTAAAGTGAGATGTAAAAAATCGTGTGAACGTAAACTGTAGCTTGAATTTTTATCTGAAAGACTAAGTAGTAAGTAAAATGGTGTTAAGCCACAGATTGATATAAAAATAAAACAATACCAATGAAAACTTCTACGAATATACAAAGATGTTAAATCTGCCTTATCATATAACAAACAGTGATGTGTTTTAGTACTACAACCAGTAATAAAACGTAAAAGCACTATGAAATTGGAGCATTCATTATAGCAAATCTCCATAATCCAACACTGATAAAAACGTAGCAGATACCAAATATTTCCTTGCACTTAAAGAAAATAAAGACCTATCTCTGTAATAAAAAACTAGTTTAAGCCTAAGCTTCAAAAGTAATTTGTCAATATGTAACTTAAAATTTAATTTATTGTCAAATAAAATGCCCAAATATTTGTAACTCTCGACACATTCAACTTTGGTTCCTTGCAACGACATAATTTCCGGGAGATTCCTTGGGACGGCTTTAGATTCCTTTGATTTCCTCTTGAAAATTCCCACAGTACTATACACTTACAGTACTTACACAATACTATAATGTGTAAATCTAAAATAATCTACAATAGCATTCTATATACGATTTTACTCTACTAGTCAACATTAGAGCGTCACCCTCAAGATTAAAAACGCAACAACACTAGACAGTCTTCTGTATGTGTTCGGTCATTTGATAGTAAAACTTAGGCTACTAACAATACAACCCCGAATCTACCCCACCTACATTTATTGTCAACATCTGCCACTGATCATAACCATCGAAAAAACATTTCCTTTTGCAAAATCATGGCAATTACCATCACAAAATCAGCCATTCTTAATGCAAAATTCCCCCAAAAAGTTTAATCGTGGTGCACCTGCCTTGAGTGGAAGATGCTCGTACTGCATCTTGTTCATCAGTAACCTTCACTTCCTGAGCCCAAAATAAGGCTTGATTACAAAGATCAATAAGAACTTGCTCACTTCATGTTTCTTATTACTTTACACACTTATGAACAAAACACTATGTGTGTGTACGAGGAAAGAAGAGACTGCAGCATCACACTGCAGCACAACAGGAGCCACGCCTTAAAAACAGGCCCACCCCTTTATCTATGTTTTAAAACACCTTACCTAATCCTAATCATACATAAATGGTTCTCACTAAAACATCTGCTAATCTCACTGTGATTAGCAGATGTCTTACATTACATTACATATGCACCAAACTGTGCCACTGATTCAATCCACAGACACTGGGACAGTTCCAAAAAAAGAAACATCCAAAGAACAAGGCTGTCTCATGATGCAAAACCTACCAAGAAGACAATCTGTCACTGTATTTTAACATTATGGATTACAAATACACAGGTATTTTATGGCTAACATGACTTGCACATCATTTATACTATGCAATTCAAAATTAAATTTACAATTCTAATTCTAATTCTAATTAGATATATATATATATATATATATATATATATATTCAATAATGGTTCTACCATCTAAATGGAGGGCTTTAAGGGCCGAAATCAACTGCCAGACCCCATTGGTACAGGACATGCATCACTGGCAATGATGTCAACATTATGACTTAGTTCTACGACATTAAAAAAAGTGTTTTCATTTATATTACACAGCTAATCCTACTGATAATTTTTAAAAAAGGAGAACACGTTTTTTACCATGTAAACGATATAAAAATAAATAATCACAAAACAAATGTTATTTTATGATTATATGCAGCAGCACTGAGGTTAATCTTGCCTGAAAAAAGCATGACAAAGGCATTTAAAACATCCGTCGGATCATCCTCTACATGGTGTTCCTCCCTGTTGATGCTATCTACACCACAATCTACCACAGATTAACCATTTACATTACATGGAGAAGTAACTGTAATGCATTCTTTTAACACTAGACTAACATCATCTGATACCATTTATTTCTACAAACCAACAGGTTTACACTGACAACCACCAGAGTTAAAAATTGTGTGTGCACTGCACTTTGAAAGCATTAAAGGAACAAATGTGAATTGAAGGAATAAATGTGGGTGACAGTCTTGGTTTCAGACTACAGTTAAGTCAATTAAAGACCTCAGAAAACCCGACATAATCTTTCTGCAGCTAAACCATAGAGTCCTATGCAAAATAGAAAACGTGATTATTAAATTATTACTGTATTTGGTGTCCTGTATAGTCTTTAAATGATAGAAGACTTATTTGCATTATGTCACAAAGATATCATCATTCAAGACATCATCATGACAGAAGCCCAGACCTAAAATATGTTGTTAAAATGAAGGTACGGTTGCCTTTACAACTACATCAATATACTATTATTTGTGTTCATCCAAAGGTGTATTCAATCTACATATATCAGTATAAGCTTTCTGTTTATTCTAATACAACTAGAAGGACAAAAGTAATGAAATAGAACACAGAGGTATTAAGGTTTAAAAAGACACTTGACACACAGTATATCAGTCTGTTACAAGAGATGCCTAACATGAAAACTGTTTATTCAAACATTGTGAGGTTAAGGATGTTGAATCCTGTTGAACATATGAGAAGGGGAACAGGAGTCCTTTAAGAAAGCAAGACACTGATCTGTGTATCAGGCGTTGTGTCCACAGAGCATGGACAGTCTGACCCCAGGACACTTCAGTACTGTTTTAAAATGGTTGCAAAGTTAGGAAGACAGCTTTGCTTTAAGAAGTATTGCTGACTCCTGCCTATTGTCAGCATACCACATGCTGTGGTTTTAGTAAACAGTAAAAAAGAAGGTATACGTTTCCGATAACTACACTTCATACCGTCTCTGACATTGCTAATAGTAAAGACAGGTGAATAAAGAGTGGTTATGTACAACAAAAGTAGAAATTTAAAGACTCCAAGACATACTAAAATACATCGTTATAATATGAACATTAATGCTTAAATATAATGACTAAAAAAGACCATATTTAAGACTATGAAAATGCATCTGAAGGCATCATAAAGCATCCACACAGCCCAGTCATGCTGCAATAAATAAGGTTATGATACATCTAAAGCATACCAGTTTACACTCCATTCTCTATATTTATTTTGTGTGGATTAAAACAAGGCATAGTGCCTTGTATAGTCATAGTGATAATTATACAACAAGCTATTGAATTTCTGTTTTAAAATTCATATTTGACTTCTCATGGGAGGCCTTCCCAAAGCATTGAAGGGTGGGGTGGTGGGTGTTGAAGATGGTATGTTTTTGATAGGGACAACACTGACCTTGGTTTCCATTTCATTTCATGTTTTATAAAACTATAGCTGAGACCTGGACAATAAAAGGGTGAGTTCTGGTGAGAGCTAGTCCATTATGCTTTGACACAAAGAAGCACATCAGCAAACCATCCTACAAAATAAAAACCTCCAGAAGCATTACAGTCAGAAGGCCTCTATGTCCAGGGCTATTGTGCACATACATTGTTTACTACTTGCAGAGTTACAAAAAAATATTGACAAGTGATTGTACTGTATATGCTGTCCACCGTTAAATAAATTATACGTTTGAGATTATCTCCTTGTAAAGCGCTGGAGTTCTCACAGCTGATCAGCTTTTGACTCCATTAAATGCTTTCGACTCCTTCATTAAATGCTTAATCTAAGATATTGGTTTATTTATACGCGTTTTAAAAGTAACTACACCCTGTGGACAAATATTATGTGCGATGTAAAAAGGTATGGCAAAAACCAAGGGAAACGCTGGCATAGCAAGCACAATATCTTGGCGATGATAACCATTACCATTTTGTCTGATTTATGCTCTGAAGATAAAAAAGAAGCGTTGGTAAGGTAAAAGATCATCAAAGTATCTCGGCCTTGTTTAAATGACTAAATTTGGCGTTAGAAAGCATGGAAGCGAAATGTCTGATAATGCAATGGGTCCGGCTAAACAGAACAATAAAACCCAAAGCACGATTAACTGCGTTTTTCGTTACCTTCGTTTCCCGAACATCCTGCTTCGTCCCCTCGGGATACCACTGAACTCGAACGAATCCTCTACTGAGAGGCCATGATCGTGTGCCCGGTGCCCCGCTCTCGTTGTCCGAGTTACCGGTAGCGCCTTCACCACCAACACCACCTCCTCTCTTTCCGCCATCGCCGCCAGTCTCTGAGTCAGAATCCTCAAAATCCTCTTCGCCGTAAATCATACGTACGAGCCCGAAGCGCATCGCTCCGCGGTGTTTACCGGAGACCAGGTCATGCGTAAACAAGAGTCGTTGCGTTCCGCCTGCCGTGGGAGACAGCGCCCGTGACGGCGGCTCTGAGCTTGGGCTTACGGCCGAAGAGTGCGTTGCTGTGGCGGGGTCCGCCATCTCTGCTGCTGCTGAATGATACGGGAGGAGAGAGGGATAGAGAAATGAACAGAACCTGTGAGCAGAAGCAGCACGTGTTTACGTCTGTACGTAGAGCGCCGCTCGGAGGACGGGCCACCTGTTACCACTGTCCTGATATTACATCAGTGTTTCCCGTCTCGAAGATCTATACATTCATTTTACAGAACTGAACAAAATGCAAGTGCTTTTAATGCAAATATGTTCGAATCACGTAAAGACCACTCTTGCATACCATACACGATTGTAATTTTGTTTATTAATTGCTTAATTAATTACTTCATTTAACATGTATTCCATGACAATTCAACAATTCAATTGTCTATGACAATTCAACTGCTGCTCCACCCCAGCATCAAAAGAACAGACTGGAAATCAGCCGCATGGTGTCAGTATAACCCCGAATGTTTTACATTTACATTTATTTTTATTACTTTAAATGCACTTAGGTCTAGTTTTAAAATGGCTAAACAAAACGTGACATATGAACTAAAACATGTTTTACATTCTTTTTAGGTCCTGTTTATATGTTTGCAGATATGATATGATATGATTTGCAGGCGTCAGAGTACTGGTACAATAAAACGTCTTTATGTAAATAATTTGAATTCTCCAACTTGGAGGTTTCACGGAAAAGTGCTTATCCATCCAAAGCCAGTAAATGTTAGTTGTTTTTTAATTATGCATTTCAGTTATATCTTTTGAAATTTCCGTTAATTTCTATAATAAAGGCACACTAGGGTTTCGGTAAGTATGACTCAATGTGAAATAGGGGCTGGTTTAAAGCTTAAATGCGCCTAATGGGTTTTAAGAAGGTGGAGGGGTGGGTATAAATTCTCATGGCGCGTCTCTCGGTGTTCAGTTTTCACACAGTTGCTAAAGTCTGACGACGTAAGACATCTGAATATTTTAAGTATAAAACAACACAAATAACAGCATAGCAAAGACAACATGTCAGTACAGAGCGCACTGCCTTTCCTGAAGCCCCTCCACAGCCACAGAGTTCCCATCTCCCCAGGTCGCCAGCGCCGGCACACTCTTCCTGCCAGCGAGTTTCGTTCCCTCAACACGGAGGACGCCATCAGTGTATTCGAGATAGAGAGAGAAGGTAAGACACAATTATCAAACATATTCTATCTGCATTCTGGGCAGTTTTGAGAAAGTCTCTTCAAAACATAATAAAGACAGAGACTCTAAATTTCAAAAAACTTTATTATATCAAAACTCCTCTTAAATTTGTAAATGGGGATTTTTTTAGAACAGATCAAATGCAGTTAGATCATTTTTATTTAAAAAAATCACTTCTGCATAGAATTATAAGGTTCTATCTTGCAAAACATTAATTGAAGCAATACTTTTCAAGAAACACAGTTTAACAATAAACGGTTTATTTATAATTTGTTTAATAATTAATGAAATTTAATGCTTTCTATGATATTTTCTATGATAATTATTTAATCTTTTAGGATTGATACGTTTTTCTTCTTGTGAAGTGCAGATGTTAATTTTAGGTAGGAACTTGGACTTTATTCCACATAAAGTGGACAGGTAAATTGGCATTATCTCGAGATAACTATGACTGAAATTATAGGACACTTTTATTGTTGTATAAGGCTAATGAAGACCTCATCATTTAAATTGGTGACTTTTTGACTTTTAAGGCTTAATATAGGAACATACCTATATAAGAAATTGTATGAACGTAATTTTAAGTTCTAGGAATCAAAGAAAGCTGATCCCGATTGGTCTTGTGTGCATTTAAAGTTAGGATTAACTCACAAATAAAACCTTATAGAACCAAGTTAGACTTTTCTAAAAAGTCCCAAAAACAACTCATAGTAAAACACCATCACATAATATAAAGAAGTTGTCACAGATAAGAATATGTGAATAACTTAATTTTGACTAAATTTCTTTTATCATTTTTTATTCAGCTTTTATATCTGTGTCTGGGGAATGTCCTCTTCATCTGGATGAGGTCCGACACTTCCTAACCCTCTGTCCTGAGCTTTCTTTGGGCTGGTTTGAACAGGGAAGGCTGGTCGCTTTTATCATTGGGTCACTCTGGGACCAGGACCGTCTTACCCCTGTAAATATTCCATATTTTTATTTGGCTTGAGTAAAAATAACAAGACTAGAATAATGCTGCTGAAAATTCAGCTCTGATCACAGGAATAAATTACATTTCAAAATATAGTCACATAGACACATAGAAGGTTGAATTGTAAAGTTTACCGCAGTTTTACAGTTTTTTTTATTAAATATACTGTATATACATACCTATAGGCCTACATATAAATGTTCTAATTCAAGCTAGATGTCCATCACACCAAATCTGGCCCCCTGTACAAAAAGTTTGGACACTCCAGAATTATGCATTCTGTGTAATGCTTATTGTCTTCATCGTTTTTTTTATGTAGAACTTTGAAGTTACTTTTGCATTTGTCATTGGTGTATGTGTAAATGACATGACTCATGTTGGTTGTCTTTCGTCACAGGATGCATTGACTTTGCATAAGCGTCATGGGACTACTGTCCACATCCATGTGCTGGCAGTCCATCGGACCTTTCGCCAGCAGGGCAAGGGATCCATCCTGCTGTGGCGTTACTTACAGTATCTCCGCTGTCTACCATATGTCCGCCGTGCAATGCTCATGTGTGAGGACTTCCTGGTGCCTTTTTACCAGAAGTCTGGCTTTAAGGTGCAGGGTCCTTCTGAGATCATTGTAGGGCAACTCAGCTTCATTGATCTGTATTATCCTGTGCAGGGACATGCATTTATGCGCCGTAACAGTGGCTGTTAATGGATTCACTAATTTGTGTGGGGAGGGGGCCCCCAAAATACTAAGAAATGAATCAGTGGTTGTGTTGAAGCAGCTTTTTGTTCATAAATATCTTGTGGTGTTTCGCTTCGTGTTTGTCCACGTAGGCCCTAAAATGGTCAGAATTGTTAAAAAACGGTCCGAAAAAGATGAAGCAAGGAACATTGGAACATAAATGTGTCTCACCCCACAACTTGAACTAATTTAGTAATTGTCAACTTTTTGTTTATCTTATGAGACAGTTTAACTGATAGACTACTTTTATCACTAATAATTATGTGTGGTACAGTATTTATTGATTTTTCTTAGTTTTTTTATTCATTTTTTAACTTTATACTTTTATGGCAGATAACCTTTGTGTTGTGAGATCCGAAATTTGAAAGATAAGGTAGGGCCTTTTCTGTAAATAGTTCTAATTCAAGCTAGATTTTGTGTCCATTGTGTTGTGGCTGCTTTAAATGTGTAAGCATTAAAATAGCATCAACTGAACCCTTTTTTTACTGTATTCTCTTATGAACAAAGCCATATAGCACAAAGTATTGGCTGGTATGTCTGTAAGTGCCAATGTGATTAACTTATTAACTTAACTAATTTATAATCTCATAAAGGCAGCTTGGTTTGTCAGACACAACCTAGAAAAGCATTTCTATATAGATTATGATTTCTTCAGAGTTTTTGTTGAAAAACAATTTATCACCCAAATTTATGCTGGGTCATCTCTGAGATGTTTAGGTCTGGTTTCCATTTGCCTTTCCCTTTAGAAACCTACCACCCATGCCTCCACGGTCTTGAAACAAGACACTGATGATTTGTACATTTTATAAGTAAATAAATATCTATTTTAAAAAAGGATTGCTTCTTTCACTCTTTAGACTATTTCAGTTTAATCTCTTGTGTTTACATGAAGAAGCAGCAGTAGTCATTTTGGTTAACTGATCATAAAGTGACATTTGCATTTAATAAATTGAAATTCAATGGGGGCTTCATGTTTTCTTTTAATACACAAATGCAGTTCTGTTTAATCAAAGCTGATGCTTTAAATGTGGAAAATGATGACAGCTGAGTCCTTTGACAACTCCAGCTACAAAAAAACGTGAGGGCTTATGTTGTATAGGTAAGGAATAATTGACGACGGGCTGTTCAATTATGTAAGGAATGATCGACGACAGGCCGTTCAATTATTTGAAAGTTAATGCACAGGAGTCGTCGCCGTTGGCTGTGGGCGGGAGCCTGCTGCCGTCTGCCACGAAGGGGTAGAGCAGGAAACGGGGGACCCGCTGCCGGCTGCCCTCAGCCGGTGGAGCCATCGCCGGCTGCCAGGGGGCAGAGGAGGATCGAGCCATCCATCGAGCGTCCAGTACCACCGCGAGGAAGAGCCTCTCGGCTGGCTGAGTACCAAGCGACAGTGTGTCGAGGAACCTGACCAGATTTTTTTTTAATTTTTCGTCTCTCCCCTCTCTCGTCCCTGTCGCTCCTTGTGCTTCCGTCTCCTTTTCTCTCGTCTCGTCTGTCCACATCCCCAGGTGCTGCGGCCGCCGAGACTGGCCCTCGGGAGGGGAGTAGAGCACAGTCTTGTGGGTACCCCCCCGGCCTGTGAGGGGGCGATAGGGGTATGTAACGAGGAAGGCGGGATGAGAGCCGTGAGGGAACGGTGTGAGGCCAGTGACGCGAGTGATAATGAGAAGCATAAAAGGACAAGCGACAGGAGTGTACGACGAGAGAGGACCAGGCCTGGACATTGTGTTAAGTTTTATTTATGTTTGTGTGGCCGGCAGTTGACCGTGAGGTAGCTGTCGGTCCTTTACTTTCGTTTTGTGGTTGGTTAATTTTATTAAAAGTTTATTTAATGTTCGCCGGTTCCTGCCTCCTTTCTTCCTTACTTTGAACAGTATTACAATGATCGAAAAGCCAGTGATAATAATATTAGTTATCCCTCTTATTGTTTGTATCACCACAGTAAATAAAATCACGCAAACTTTTGAAAAAGTAGGTCTATCAAGATATATTTGTTATCAGTCACAGCTAGGCAGCGTGAAGAGGAAAACGAACCAATAGGCTTTCAGTGTTTATTAATTCGTTTAGTTTTTCTATTTAGTTATTTCATTTATTCAATTTCAGTATATGTATTGTATGTGTTGTTTTTGAAATGTTTTGTTTATTGAAACAAAACTGTGCATGCGTAAAGTTTGACATTATAAACGTCAGATCAAGAGCAGGGTGCTGTGTGATAAAAAGTCGCAATTACCTAAACAAATTACTTAAACAAGGGACTCGCAAAACATGAAACCAGTTGTTGATCATTCAGGTAACCACAGACATTAAAGATTCAAGGGTATGTCAATATGTGGCAATTTGTATAAATTGGCTCAAATTGTGTAATAGAGTATATGAAAACGTCTTGGTTACGGATGTAACCTCAGTTCCCTCATGGAGGGAACGAGACGTTGTGTCGAGCCGACAGATGGGGTTCGTCCCTGAGAACCAATCACTTCTGACTTCTTAGAAAAGGCCAATGAAATTGGCGAATGAAATTTGCATGCCGGACTCCACCCCCGGATATCCTGGCATAAAAGGGAGACGGCGTGCCTCATTCATTCACATTTGTACTGAGGAGCCTGAGACCTCTCACGACTGCTGCAGTGGGCAGCAAGTGTTGTGGCAAGAAGGACACAACGTCTCGTTCCCTCCATCAGGGAACTGAGGTTACATCCGTAACCAAGACGTTCCCTTTCTGTCGGTCTCTCGATGTTGTGTTGAGTCGACAGATGAGGCTCCTATGGAAAACGCCACAACACTGAGCCCTGTCACAATCTCTAGCAAAGCGATGGTGACTGGCCTGGGCGTGTCAGCCGTGAGCGCTACCGCGAAATTGTAACGTACCAGTGGGTAGGTAGGGGGTCCCAGAGCTTTACTTGAAAGGTGGGAAGGCCCCTGCCTTGTACCGTAAGGCCACTGTGTAAGCGCTACTTCCTCAAGTGGGGGATGCACTACAGAGACCACTTCCTACCGGAGGGAGGAGTTTAGTGGAGATACCAACATGGTCTCACCGATGGGGGTGGTCTCACAACGTCCGGTAGCACTAGGTCTGGTTAGAGCTATGTTGTGGATAACTCAGTTGGTACCCGGCCTAAGGGGCAGGGCTGCTCTTCCCAGCCCGCCCGCAGGAGGTGCTTGCTTAGTGATGGATGGAGTGCCTGTTCTTCACCCAGTGGGGGAAGAAGGGAGGCTAGTTTAGTACGCTGACCCCTTTAGGAGAAAGGAGGGGAAGGTACTGTCATAGATGTACACCCTACCGGCTGCCAGTCTTGCCTGATGCGTGCAAGACTCGAGCTGATACCGGTTTTATGTGGAGGCTGTAGGACCTCGCGAAGGTGATGGGTGTAGCCCAACCCAAAGCTCTGCAGATGTCTGCCAGAGAGGCGCCTCGAGCCAGTGCCCACGAGGAGGCTGTACTCCGTGTGGAGAGAGCTCTCACCCAGTGGGCGCGGGCGATCTTAGGACAGGTACGCCGTAGTGACGGCGTCCATGATCCAGTGCGCCAATCTCTGTTTGAGACAGCCCTCCCTGCTGATCTCCAAAACAGACAAAGAGCTGCTCAGAGCTCCTGTGGCTCTGCATGCGGTCCAAGCAGAGGCGCAATGCGCGTACTGGACACAACATGGATGGGGTTGGGTCTTCCTCCCTGGTGGGAAGCGCCTGTAAGTTCACCACCTGGTGTAGGGGGAGTGGTGGGAACTTTGGGCACGTAGCCGGGCTGGGGTCTCAGGATAGCGCGTGAATCACCGGGCCCGAGTTCTAGGCAATCTGTGGACATGGAGAATGCTTTTAGGTCCGCTACCCTCTTGAAGGCAGTGCCTTCCCGCACCCCTTAGGAACCAATTGATCAGGTTGTGCTGTCCTAGAGATTACCAGCAACTGGGTCGTGATGAGCGGCAATAACGGCTACATACACGTTCAGTGTGAAAGGGGAGAGATTACTCTCGAGTCTCTGGAAGGACAGCACGTTCCCAATCGAGCAACTCTGCGGGTCTTCTCTTCGAGAAGAGCACCAGGATGAGAAGAGGCACCACTTACAGGCATATAGCCGCCTAGTGGCCAGGGCCCTAGCCTGAGTGATGGTCTTAACCGCGAGGAGCATCTCGCTGCGACCTGCGGTGGATGTCCAACACGTCCCACATCCAAGTGTGATGTCATAAGCCATGCCCATGTCAAATACGTCACATTCTCATTAACATTGAAGCAGTAAGACGCTAACACAGTAGGTGGCGATAATAGACATTATTGTGTTAGTGTTACCTGAAATAAAACCAAAAAGAAGAAGACGAAAAGGAAGCAGAAGCATCTGTGAGATCTGTGAGAAAGTGAGGTGAATTAAGTATTATTGCTATGTCGGTAAGTAAAATAATTGTGTAATTTCAAAAGTATTTATATAAAATATTATGTATGTAGATGCAGTAGATGCTTATGTTGTGTCCTCTTGGCAGCCACCTCATCTCCTAGACCCATTTATGACTCTACCAGTAAGTACTTGTTTTTTCGTGTCAATTTCTTGTTGCATATTATGTCAATTGTTTTATTTTCTTATAATGGCCTGTGTGGTGTTGCCTGTCTTATTTATATTTGGGATGGGTGCTGTTGGGGTGATATTGGATCTTTGTAAATTTGTCAAATTTGGATTAAGTCACAGTGTCTTTGGTAAGAAAAATCTGCAATGCAAAACAGTATGACCCTGTTAATAGATGTATTGTATTTCTTTTTACAATTAACATCTATAGGATGATGCAGCATCGAAAGACTGCATCCTTTTCCCTGTGTGGAAACCGGGACACTGGTTTCTCAGTGTAAGTCTTAGCACTGCTAGTAGAATTGGTAGTATAGATTTTGGAGGATGTATCTTAACATTAAAATTACTTAAGAGTTCTACTAAAGTCAATGTGTCAGTGGTCACAGACATGGCATGTGAGCTCTTGATCCAGCAGTGAGAAGGGGCTGTTTCACACAAAAACACATTTATGGCCAGATCTGGTAATTAATCCACATTAAATGTAAGTAAGGTGTCTGTGGTTAGCAGTGAGTTCCCTGGTCCTCCCTATGACCAAAGATTGTGTGACACCAGGTTGTGCCAGCTATGTAAAGCAATGCATTTATGAATCAAATGATACTCAACACTGTGTTCTTTACAGGTCCTGCTTCCAAAGCGATTATGGATTTATCAGTTTGACTCAGCCAACCCTAGTGGTTTAGGCGACATTAACTATTTGAACATGTTCAGGTTGAATTTCTAAATACTTGGAACTGTTCCATGTTCCTAATGACATGCTGTTCTGGAAAAAAAACGTTCATTGTTCCTTATAAGTTCAATTTATGTTGTTTTGAAGGTTGAATGTTGTTTGAGCTTTGCATGATGTTCCTCAAATGACATTCTCCTTCTTGTTCTTGCTCTGAAAGTTATGGACTGCTGTCCTTCAAAATCTTGTAGGTTCAAACTGTGTCAGTAATCTGAGCCTCTTTATTGGCCCCTCAGCTTTATTTGGCAGTTGTCTGTGGCTTCAAGGATGGGTGTGATTGGATGAGTAGTGGGGCAACAGAGTGCAAAATCATTACACAATTGGCTCACATTGTGCTAATTTTTTTATGGCCATCACTTTACAAGATGGCTGCCAGTTGTCTTTATGTAGAAAATGTAAATTAAACTAAAAATAACAAAAAAAAGTTATTGTCACTTCATGTGCACATCATCTGGTTTAATAGGATTTTAATAAAAATTCACTTGATTCAACTTTCCAGGTTGGTTTCATGGTTGCATCATTTGCACTTGGTTGCCCCACTTGTTCTACTAATTAAACTAACCACTTTGCTTGAAATGACTTCCAGTTTAACAAAAAAATCTAAATAATTTTTTTTCATATTTTCTTCTAAAGCTCAATTGCACTACGCTTGCTTCCTGGAAGGTCATGGAAGGTCATCAAAACTAAGGTACAGGAATGCAGTCACCATTTTTTTTCAGTCCTTGTTCATGTTTTTATTTATTATAAATTACATCTTGATAAATTACATGCTTGTTTGACAGAATATGCTTACCCAGGGAGAGGGACCGGATTGTGGCATGTTCATGCTGATGGCAAGTTGTGAATTTATAAGTATGGGCAGTTATGGTGATGGCAAAAGATTTGTGTTGTGGTGACTGTAAATTGTAGTGTTTTCAATTTCTCAATGACATTTCTTGTCTTTTTTAGTATGCACTGTATATGGCCCTGGATTGGACTGTTGACTTCAGTCAGGTGACAACCTCAAATTCTCAGTTTCTTTTTTCTAATAAGTTTTTCAACTGCATTCTTAGCTTTGTGTTTCATCTGTTAGGAGGACATCCCTCAGCTCCGAAGGTGGTGGTGTCGTTTGGTTTTGGACAGCATGTCACCTGCAAGGTACACACAACCCTTCTAGAATTTTAATCTGTACTGTCTTCAGAGAGGACACAGAATGTTGTTGAATAAAGTGTGGAAGACAAATTCCTTGCATGTCCTAAGCACACTTGGCAATAAAGCTCTTTCTGATTCTGAATGCTTTGAAAGATGAGAGATGCTATACAAATATTCTATTTACCTAACCCTTGAGTCTGTCTCCAGTGTGTCAGAGTCTACCACCACAAAAGAGTCACCCCCTAGGCACCCTGTGGTCTGTCAACAAGAGGACAATGATGAGGTATTTTTTTTAGTGGACATGCATATCTTCTCCCACAACAAAACCCCAAACATCAAACACAGACTTATTCTCTATTTTTAACAGGTCTGTGAAAAGAACGTAAAGTGTAGGTTTGTACAGGACATCGGTCCTGCATGGTCCTGGGTACAGACTCACCGTGCATTTTTCCGTGGGGAGATGATGGAACCTTCCTATCTCCAGATGGATGACGAAAACCAACAAAGACTGTTGGAAGAATACCTGCGGGGCGATTTAGAAGCAAGAGATGCCTTCCTGTTTCAATTTGAATGTGCAGAGGACCTGGACACATTCATTTCCAATTGTAATGAAAAGCAAGGGCTAAAGGTCCATGCCATGATCAAAGAATAATTTGATTTAATCATCTGATTTAATTTAATTTAATCTGATTTGTTCAAATGTAATTGTTTTGTAGAATAATAAATACAAAATTACCTGGTGAAGCATGTCTTTTTTTATCAATTTTTAAGTATTTGAAGACCTGGATGCATATCCTAATCAGACTGTGTTGATAAAGAAGGCCATAAGATCAATGCCATGTTACAAAATTCATATAAATCTATCAAAACAAACAATTTCTCTAATAGTTATGTATGAGTATGCTACTGCATAGAGAACTGTCGAGCTCATTTGTTTGGGCTCTTATAAGTGGGACATGTTTAGGAAATTTAATCAATATTATGAAATAAAGAAAAGTGTTAAGAGTGACTTTTACAATACCAAGATGTAATTGTTTATTTAAATTTGAACCATTTTTGGGTAGGGTAGTATCAAACATCCTAAAATTATGAATTGATCTCTTTAAATAAATGAATGAGGAAAGGTATTATGGTTTTTATTAACAATTTTTATAACTTTAACCAATACGAGCGTTATACGGGCTATTTTTAATGACGAAAATCAGCTCCGTATATTAGACATTCCTGACGAATTTAGGGTTGGCCTGGATTTAATTTATTTTCCCCTAGACATCATTTACAAACGTGAAATCGTCTATTAGCAAAACGAAAGATAGCATTATTTCATATTATAAAATCCCAGACTGCCGGCAGGAAGTAGCGCCATTTTGCACATGTGTACGTTTAACCGGGTTTCTTGGGCGGAACACTTGTTGTGACGTATTTGACATGGGCGTGGCTTATGACGTCACACTTGGATGTGGGATGGGTTGGACGAGAATGTGACGTATTTGACATGGGCGTGGCTTATGATGTCACACTTGGATGTGGGACGGGTTGGACGTCCACCGCAGGTCGCAGCGAGATGTACTTGTTAATTGCCGCAGGGGGTAGGCCACTCAGGATCTCCTCGTCCCGTCCAGGGGCCAGACATGGAGGTTCCAAAAGTCTGGCCTGCGATGCCATAACGTGCCCTTCCCCTGGGAAAGCAGGTCCTTCGTCAGGGGAATCGGCCAGGGGGGAGCTGTCGTCAAGATCATTAGCTCCGAGAACCAAGTCCGGTTGGGCCAGTATGGCGCAACTAGTACACTTGATGCTCCTCTTCCCTGAACTTGCACAGGGTCTGTGCAATGAGGCTCACTGGGGGGAAGGCGTACTTCCGCTTGTCCCACGGCCAGCTGTGCGCTAGAGCATCTGTGCCGAGGGGGGCCTCAGATGGGAGTACCCCAGCGGGCAAAGGATGGTGTCCAGGGAGGTTAACAGGTCAAACTGAGCCCGCCCGAACTGTACCCAATGAGCTGGACTGCGCGGGGGTGGAGTCACCACTCTCTGCGAGGCGTCAACTGACGAGAGAGTGCATCGGCTGTCTGGTTCAGGTCGCCTGGGATATGTGTGGCTCACAGGGATCTGCTCACCTGCAGACTCCACAGGAGGAGGCGTCGGGCGAGTCGTGTTAGCTGCCGTGAGTGAACGCCACACTAGTGTTGAAATACGCTACGGCAGTTGTGCTGTCCGTCCGGACCCGCACATGCTTGTCCTGCACGAGAGGTTGTAGCCCCTTCAGTGCGGGTAGCACATCCAACAACTCTAGGCAGTTGATATGCCTGCGCAGGCGGGGGCCCGTCCATTGCCCCGACATTGCGTGCCCGTTGCACACGGCACCCCAACCCTGCAGGGAGGCGGCTGTCATCACCACGACAAGACTCGTGACCTGCCCGAGAGGGACCCCCACGTAGAAAGGTCATTGAAGACCAAGGGGTTAGGGTGCGTCGGCAGAGAGGCGTAATCACCATCCGCCTGCTGCCGGTGTGCCACGCTCTCCAGGGAACTCGACTCTGTAGCCAGTGTTGGAGCGGTCTCATGTGCATCAACCCGAGGGGTATCACCGAGGATGCCATGTGCCTCTGAAATTGTTTCAGGGGGACCGCTGACTGTTTGAAATATTCCAGGCAGTTCAACACTGACTGAGCGCCCTCTGTAGTCAGTTACGCTGTAATGGAGGCAGAGTTGAGTTCCATACCAAGAAAGAGGATGCTCCGCACAGGGGAGAGCCTACTCTTTTCTCGGTTGACCTGTGGTCCCAATCGATCTAGGTGCCGAAGCACTAGGTCCCTGTGTGTACATAACAGATCTCGCGAGTGTGTCAAATGAGCCAGTCGTAGAGATAGTTTAGTACCCGCACACCTCTCTCCCTGAGGGGAGTGAGGGCGGCATCCACGATCTTCGTGAAGACTCGTGGGGACAGGGACAGACCGAAAGGGAGGACTCTGTACTAATATGCCTGACCCTCGAAAGCGAACCGTAGGAACGGGCGATGACGAGGGAGAATCGAGACATGAAAGTAAGCGTCCTTCAGGTCCATTGCCATGAACCAATCTTGACATCTGATAGATGCCAGGATGCGCTTCTGCGTGAGCATCCTGAACGGCAGCTTGAGTAGGTGCCTGTTCAGGGTACGCAGATCTAGCAACCCCCTTTTTGGGGACGATGAAGTACGGGCTGTAAAACCCGTTCAACATCTCGGCTAGAGGGACGAGCACAATCGCTTCCTCATCAGAGGGGTGGCGACCTCGGCCCGAAGCACGGGAGCATCCTTGCCTCTGACTGAGGTTTGGAGGATGCCTGAAACTTGGGCGGGCGTCTGGGGAGTTGGACCGCGTAGCCGAGACGGATCATATCCCGTAGTCACCGTGACAATTTGGGAAGCTTTTGTCAGGCTCCCAGGCACCGAGACAGGGAGGCTAGGGGTACGTTCTGCTTCATCGACCTCCCGGGGGGTGGTTCGATGGCTGGCAGTGCGGATCCCTCGCCGTGGGGGGCCCCCGGAGAGGAGATCGGCTCTGCTGTTTTACCTGCTTCCGCCGTGGCTGCTGACGGGTGGTGGTCTCCTCTTCGATGTCTTCTTCCGGGGGGCCGCCTGAGTGGGGGGCGCCAAAACCGGAAGGCGTCGAAGAGGACCAGGACTGCTGGGAAGCAGACTGTGCACGGGATCTCGACGGCCAGAGGGCGGCCTGCTTCTTTACTGTCGAGAACTGCAGCTCGACAGTATCAGTATCTGAGGGTCAGTATCTGAGGGTCAGTCGTGGTCTAATGGTTAGAGAGTCAGACTCGTGACCAGAACGTTGCCGGTTCGATCCCCAGGGCCAGCGGGTAATGACTGAGGTGCCCTTGAGCAAGGCACCTTACCCCTACTTGCTCCCCGGGCGCTGCAGTGATAGCTGCCCACTGCTCCGGGTGTACGTGTGTTCACCACTTGCTGTGCATGTGTTCACTACTCTCTGGATGGGTTAAATGCAGAGTCACATTTCGGGTATGGGTCACCATACTTGACAAATAATTGAATTATTATTATTATTATTATTATCACCAAACAGCCCCCCTTGCAAGATGGGTGCCTCGAGAAAGTGGACTTTCTCGGCGTTACTCATCTGTGCAAGGTTCAGCCAGAGGTGTCTCTCCTGGACCAATGGCCATAGCATGGAGAGAGGGGAGAGCTTGGCCCGCAGCAGAGTAAGCTCTCGACATCTTGGATGCCGAAAAACCTACATGCTTTGGACGGGAGTCTAGGTCGAGCCCCTGGGGGACATCGACGTATCCTCTAGCTGCCCCACCATTGAGGGAAGAAAGGGCGATGGAACTAGTTGACGTGCACGCACCGAAGGGGGCGTTCCAGGTCGTACTAAGTTCCTCATGCACTTCCGGGGAAACACGGCACTGGGGGCGAGTATGGCTTGGAGCCGCTCTCAAACCCGAGGTACCATGTATCCAGCCGCGAACGTTGGGAGAGGCAGTGCGGTGCACTGCAACACAATGCCGGCGGTCCGGGGAAGCATGGCTGACATTTCGACAACCGCTTCTTCCTGGGCTCGACCCCCCGAGGGAGGGAGCTCCGAGGAATCGTCGGAGTCCGATGCCAGTAAGTCGCCCTCCGATGCTGCAACGGATATCTCATCATCACGCACCGTTTCCGAATACGTGGTTGAGGAACAAGATGGTGGGACCGTCTCATGGGGAACGGTCAGACGAGCGAGACGAGGTGTGAACGGTCCGCGAGCCGGTGGCTGACGGATTAGCGCTCACAGTAATCCTCATATCACCCTCGCTGCTCACCGTAGTGGACAGCAGGGCCGTTGTCCTGCCGTCACGGAACAGGAAGCAGAAGAGGTGGTGGCTGAGTCCACACAGCCACCTGTGACGCAACGTCTGAATCGTCAACCGCCCGCAGTGCAGGCAGGACGTATCCACAAGGGCTGCCCCAGCGTACTGGAAGCAGACCTTGTGTCCGTCCCCCTCCTCGATGAGTGTGTTGCACCCACGAGAACAGCGGGACATGCCACGCTGGAGTACCGGATATCCGGGGGCGGAGTCCGGCATGCAAATTTCATTCGCCAATTTCATTGGCCTTTTCTAAGAAGTCGGAAGCGATTGGTTCTCAGGGACGAACCCCATCTGTCGGCTCGACACAACGTCGAGAGACCGACAGAAAGGGAACTTCTATTGCGTGAAATAGCTTATTCAGAACAGTATTAAATAAAATTAACATGCAATTTCTATGAACCCAGATCCCTCTTATTTTGTTAAAATATTCCAATTTTGCATATTCTGCAAGGGGCATGAAAATGAGCAGAACTGTAGTTTGGGATGCTTTTGCAGAATCACCAGTCAGAGAATCACCGATTGCTGTTTACATTAATTGCCCATACAGTTAATATAAACTTTAAATTAAATAAATGCCATTGAAATTCCAAGTAATCACTTTGGTAATCTAAAATACTTTTCGGATGTAACTGTAATGTGATTACCACCATTTAAAAAGTAACTGTAATGATATACAGTTACTAAAATTTTGTATTTTAAATACGTAACTAAGTTACATGTTACATTTCGTTACTCCCCAGCCCTGCTAGCAACTCTCTCGTTGTTTGTGTTTCTAGAATAATTCAAAATAATATCAAAAATAAAAAATGAATTAAAACTAAAATTGAACAGTGCATCTGCAACAATTCCATCTTTTACCTAAAATAAATTAGATGTTGAAATTATTGATACAGTGATACTGTCATTCAGCGTAATGTATGGCACTGGGGTGAAAATGTATATACTCAGCTGTTAAACTTTTTTGGGGGGCTTTTCCATTTTAGGATAGGATAGTTGAGACAGACTGGAAGTGATGGGGAGGAGAGAGAGAGCATGATGATTGGGAAAGGAACACGAGTCAGAATCCGAACTTGGGTCACCTGTGTGCTATGCGCTATATGTCTAGAGCACTGGCCACACAGCCACAGGCTCCGACCTGCAATTTAAGTACACTCCGACCTTCAATTTAAGTACACAGTTAGATAATACCCATTTAAGGCAACCAATTACCAAGCAATGCTTAATTTTGTTCAGTTCAATGGTGTAAAAAGTTTGCATTAGCAAAACACTTAAGCAAAACAATGGTCAGGTAAAAGTGTTTGAATAATTCTTTATCAATTTTACTGGTAGTCCATGTATGAAGAATCTTTGGGTATAATATGTCACAGTTTACTTTATTTTGCTATCCTGCACCCACAGTGAAAATAAATCTGCATCATTACGCCTTTTCATTAAAAAAAATAATACAAAAATCTAACCTTTCATTAGAAAATTTTAAATGGGGCGAATCTCAAACTAAATGTTTTTCTCTACGTTGCTCATAA
Source organism: Triplophysa rosa (assembly GCF_024868665.1). NCBI lineage: Eukaryota > Metazoa > Chordata > Actinopteri > Cypriniformes > Nemacheilidae > Triplophysa > Triplophysa rosa. Next base: position 19,250,909 of record NC_079896.1, on the reverse strand, counting down.
TTTATCATACCCTTTAATTCACTACTTTTTACAACCTTCTTTTTGCCAAGATCTGGCAACAGTCTGCATACTGTTTTGTTACACACTAAAAGTATATACTTTTCCATAATAAAACAGTACATACTTTTAGGGCATAGTATAGGCAAACTGGGGTGCAGAGAATGAAAGAGTGCCTGGTGCGTATCACTATTGATAAGCAGATAAGCTGTGCTAACAGAACATTTTTAAGTTAAAGTTAAATTTAAAGATAATAGCGTAACAATAACTAAATGCTAACTTTACACCTCACACCAACTCTGACATTCTCTCTAGGGTATGTCTTAAAAGCAACTGGCCTTCATCTTCTCACAGATCTTCAACAGATCACTGGAGCTGTGCACAGTTCCTTCCAGTTCCTTCCTGTTCGGGTCCAGTCCTGTGACCCGAAATCACAGGACTGAATGACTACAGACACATCCCTCTCACATCTGTGGTCATGAAGCCATTTGAGAGACTGGTACTGGCCTATCTGAAGGACATCACAGAACCCTTACTGGACCCCCTGCAGTTTGCCTACAGAGCAAACAGGTCTGTTGAGGATGCAGTTAACATTCAGTTGTCCTGAAACATCTGGATAGACCAGGGACCTATGTGAGGACCCTGTTTGTGGACTTCAGCTCCGCTTTCAACACCATCATCCCATCACTGCTACAGACAAAGTTAACCCAGATATCTGTTCTTGGCTCTATCTGTCACTGGATCACCAGCTTTCTGACAGACAGAGACTGACGGGAAACTCACATCCAGCACCTGCACAATCAGCACTGGCGCCCCCCAGGGGTGCGTTCTCTCCCCACTGCTCTTCTCCCTGTACACCAATGACTGCACTGCCCAGGACCCTTCTGTCAGACTTCTGAAGTTCACAGACGACACCACACTGATTGGCCTCATCCAGGATGGTGATGAGTCTGCGCACAGACAGGAGGTCTGGTGCAGTCATAACAACTTGTAGCTGAACACGCTCAAAACAGTGGAGATGATTGTGGACTTCAGGAGAAACCCCCCTGCACTCCCCCTCTCACCATCATGAACAGCACTGTGGCAGCAGTGGAGTCATTCAGGTTCCTGGGCACCACCATCTCTCAGGACCTGAAGTGGGACAATCACATTGGCTCCATTGCTAAAAAAGCCCGGCAGAGGTTGTACTTCTTACGTCAGCTGAAGAAGTTCAACCTACCACAAACTCTGTTAAAACAGTTTTACTCAGCAGTCATAGAGTCTGTCCTCTGCACATCCATCACTGTCTGGTTTGGCTCAGCCACAAAGTCAGACATCAGAAGACTACAGAGGACGGTTCGGACTGCTGAGAAGATCATTGGTGCTCCCCTGCCCACCCTCCAAGAAATGAAGCTTCAGCAAGTTCTGCCGGGAAGACCTAACCAATCATCACCTAACCAATCATCATCTAACACTTGGAGTATAAAAGATCGTCACTTACCCTTTGTTTGCGTTCGCAGTTGTAGCAGCCGATATTCACGTGCTCCGTTCAGTCGTGATTTAAGATGTTACAGATGATATTCGTGACTACACGGTTATTTACTAAATCATGTTAGGCATACTCGGCTGCGATCCTTTCAGCTCTCCCCCAATTTTTTTTCTTGGGATTCAGTGATTTCTGGTTCGTTTAATACACTTCGTCACTCAAACCTCATAGTGCATGGCAGGTGTTTCATTCAACAGCCGTGTTGAAAAGCTCTCAAATGGCATATGTGAGTTTATATGCAAGATGTTGCATTTATGTTAAAGGTTTCGAAGTGCTTTAACATGAACCAACTTCATATGCATTTCATCGTTTATCTTTGCGGCCTATCGAGGCCTTTGTCTATTTGCTCTGGCCTATCGAGGCCTTCGCGGCCTATAGAGGCTTTCATTACTACGTCGTGGCTATCGAGGCCTTCACATCTTTGTTGCGGACTATTGAGGCCTTTGTCCTACGTAGTGGCCTATTGTGGTTTAATCTCCACGGGATATTTCGAACAATCCTCTCTTAGCAACCGTATCCCCTTTACGGTTTTCTCGCTTACTCACAATCTCTCTCTCCCTTTTTTTTCGGATTCTTTCACTCCTGACAATTTTATACACACGATGAAGCGCTCTTTATACTTAAGTATCATGGTATTATGAAGCTTCACTCATGATTCGGCGGATTTTATGATTATCATGTCTAAGTATTTTCATGCATCTACTGGTGGTGCTGGAGTCTCGTTTTTTCATTCATTACTCTTCGATCACGTTCTATTACTAGTCACTGCAGTCTTCGGCATGCAGGTATCGAGGCTCCAACTTCATGTCATGGCCTATCAAAGCCTTAGTCTATTGTTGTGGCCTATCGAGGCCTTCATCACCACATTGCAGCCTATCGAGGCTTTTGTCACTGTACGGCCTATCGAGGCCTTCATCACATCTCGTTGCCTATCGAGGCTTTCGAAACTGCTACGGCCTATCGAGGCTTTTGTCCTATGTAGTGGCCTTATTCTGATTAGAATCTCCACGGGATATTTCGAGCAGTTCTCTATTGGAAACCGTATCCGAATGCGGGGATTCAACGGCAGCTATCAAGTTGATGGGCAGATGGTCTTCCTCAGCATTTGAATCCTACATAAGACCTGACTCCAAAATCATCCTCAATGCTCAGCAAGCTCTATCAAGTCTCAATCAAGGTATTTTCTTTTTCATGCATATACTGGTGGTGGTGTCTTGCTTCTCATTCATTACCATTCGATCTTGTTCTCAAATAGGGCCTACCGAGGCCTCAGTCTCCATGTCATGGCCTATCGAGGCCTCTGTCTCAATGTCGTGGCCTATAGAGGCCTCTGTCTCAATGTCGTGGCCTATCGAGGCCTCTGTCTCAATGTCATGGCCTATCGAGGACTTCGTCTCAATGTTGTGGCCTATCGAGGCCCCCGTCTAAATGTTGTGGCGTATCGAGGTCCCCGTCTAAATGTTGAGGCCTATCGAGGCTTGTCTCAATATTGTGGCCTGTCGAGGCTTTCGTCACCACATCGTGGCCTATCAAGGCATAGTTAATGTTACGGTCCATCAAGGCCTTCATCACTATGTCATGGCCAATTGAGGCCTTCATCATAACGTTGTGGCCTATCGAGGCCACATTACTGTTACGGTCTATCGATGTTGTGACCCTGGGCACGGCAGGTCTTTTGTCTGGCATGGAGGTTTGTTTGTTTTTTGTCGAGCACATGTGAGTTGTTTACACAGTTCGTCATGCGCTCGGTGTCTACGTCACCACCCCGCCCTCGTGTCTCCCCGTCAGGCTTTCCCCTCACCGGTTTCTCATCACTTCATCACGCTGTTCACCTGTAGATCGTCCCGGCCATTAGTTTATTAATTACCTCTCTCTTTCTCACCTGCTACCCATTAGGTTTCCCTATTTAGTCCCTCTTGTACCCTCGTCTTGTTTCAGACCGTTGCTTGTTGTCACAGCCTGTGCTGACTGCCTCAGACTAGCGTGTCTAGCTCTGTTAAAGCCTTGTCTTAGGTTTAGTTACAGTCTCAGTATTTTCTGCCTCAGCCTTTTTCCCTTCTCTGGTCATAGTTTTGATTTTGCGTGCATCCCCTGTTTCTTGGTTATTTTTTGTCCCTCAGTTCCCGTTGGCGCTCCGGATTTCAACTCTCTTCGGTGGTCAGGCACCTCACCTCCTACTGGACACGCATCTCCACTCAGAGTATTACGGAATCTCTCCTCGTGAGTTAGTTGGGTCGAGTTATCTCCCCACACCTAACCTCTACGGCGGTGTCGTTATCCCCGAGCGGCGTTCTTGTTCTGCCTTTCTGATTCTTACGGGTCGAGTTTCTCCCCGTGGACTGTCTGCCACCTACCACCAGGACTATCGTGTTTGGATTGTGTTTTTGTTTGCTTTTGTCTTTTTGTTAACAAAATCTGTCTGTTACCCCTGCACTTGAGTCTCCTCCGTCGTGTGTCATGACAATACGGTCTGAGCAAGCACGGGACTCAGTGGGGGCGGACCATCTCAGGACCGCACTACAGCAGCAAGGAGCCATGCTGGGCCATCAGGAATCTCGGCTTAACGCTGCCACGCAGGAGGTGGGAATTCTAAATGCTCAGGTGGCGGATCTGCTCCAGCAGCTGACCGCCCTGCAACTGGAGGCTGCCAGTCTCCGTGCCTCCTCCGCCCATAACCCCCGCGGATCTCTCCCCTAGCCAGAACCTCACGCCAACAACCCACCTCTCTACGGTGGAGATCCCAACTCATGTCGGGCTTTCCTGTCTCAGTGCGTACCAGTCCCTGGTATTCGCGCTGCAGCCACGTCGTTACACCACCGAGGAAGCAAGAGTGGCGTATGTGTTAACCAGGGGCGTTTCCTCCGAGGAGGCAAGGGAGGCAGTGCCTCCTCTCCCCCTCCAAAAAAATCAAATGAGAATATTATCAACAGTTCAGAAATATAATAATACAGTGGAATTAAACTTATTTATCTAAATATGAGATCAATCAGCGTGTACAGCAGTGTGAAACAGCGACACCACTTGACAGAATTCCAAAGGGAGGCAGTGTTTCTCTTGCCTCCTCTAAGCTCATTGACTTTCAATATACCCCTAAATTGTGCGGTGAGTTTGAGTGGGGGTAATTGAAAAGAATGGAGAAAAGTCACGTGAGAGGAGTCAATGCCTCCAAGGGGCTATGATTGGATTAACTCATCAGTGAGATCATATCTCACGTCATCCCGCCTTCCTGCTTGTCTTCTTCATCAATTTTAAACTGCTGGCGCTAAAATAGATTGAACTTTAATTAATTTTTTATTAGTTTTATTAATCAGGTGTACCTTAGGACCTGTAGGATAATAGGATTCGTGGCGGAGATGGCGGAGGCAGAGGAGATATCGATTGTTGACAGAATATTATGTGGTTTTTCATTCGAAACCTTGTCTTTTGAGGAGAAAAAAGCAATCAAATCTGGCGGAAGACCGCAGCCCACTGTCAATATTAATAAACAAGTGAGAGGATTTTCTGTCAATTGGTACTCAAGAGTGTACTGGCTTACCAGGAGTAAAGAGAAAACCCGTTTGTTCTGTTGGCCTTGCCTTCTTTTCTCAAGTACCTGAAATGGCACATGGACAAAATATGGATTTGATGACGTTAAAAACTTGTAACGGGCAGTTCAACGACATGGCAAATCAAAGGACCATGTAAGTGCCCAAGTTAAAGTTCATCTTTTTGGAAGAGTTCGTATAGAACATGTCTTGGATGAGGGAGCTAGACTTCAAGTTGAAAAGCATAACCAGACTGTGAGAAAAAATCGAGCAGTGCTTGAGCGCTTAATTGACACCACAACCCTTCTTGCCCGACAAGAACTAGCATTCCGCGGTCGCTATGAAAACGCTAGCTCGGACAACAAGGGTAATTACAGAGAATTTCTTGAATGTCAGGCTAAACATGAAGAGTTGCTGGCGATGCATTTGCAGACAAGCACCGTGTTTTCTGGAACATCAAATCGTATTCAGAATGATCTAATTCACTGTATCGCTTCTGTCGTTTCCCAAACTGTTAAAACTGAAATCGATGCAGCTCCCTTCTTTGCATGGGAAGTAGACGAAACAACAGATATAAGCAATCAAGCTCAACTGTCAATTTCTGTGCGATATGTTGACGGAAATGCAGCAATTCAAGAGAGGTTTATTGGATTTTTTAACGTGTCCGGTGGACGTGATGCACAATCTGTGTATGATGTTGTTGCCACGGCGATGGCACCTTTTAGGTTTGAAGAGAAATTGGTTGCGCAAACATATGATGGGGCAGCCGTGATGGCCTCTGCATTGAATGGTCTACAAGCTAAAGTGAAAGCAGTGGCTCCCTCTGCTATGTTTGTGCATTGCTATGCACACAAGTTAAATCTTGTTCTTAGCCAGGGAGCAAAAAGCATACCAAGTGCACGAGTGTTTTTTTGCAAATTTAGGAGGATTCGCGACGTTCTTTTCTCACTCTTCAAAGAGAACGGCTCTGCTGGAAGAGGTTGGCTGCCCTCGGTTGCCGAAAAGTGCTCCAACTAGATGGAACTTTAATTCACGGGCAGTGTCCACAGTTGCCGAAAATCGCGAGAAGTTGCTAGATGTATTCAGGCAAATTGTTGATGCACCTGCCATGGATGATGACACTGTGCGAGGAGCTCTGGGCTTCATTGGATATTTGGAAAACTTTGAGTTCATTTTTTTTCTTTCAACATTCAAAGCAATTTTTTCTCTGAATGATGTTGTTTTTGACATTGTACAAAACAAGGCAATGGATATTGCATTTTGTAGAAAGAAAATCGACAATATTCTTTCCACATTGGTGACTCTGGGTTCTGAAGACCACTTTACACAGATGTATGACAGTGCTGCTCATCTACCTGATGTTCATGCTCCAAAGAGGTCTCGGGCCATGGTGAAAGAGGGAGTGGATGTTAAAGAGCATTATCAACTGCTTTACAAGTCTATAATTGACGACCAGACGAAGCAGATCAAACAGAGATTTGCTGATTTGGACAACTTAAAGTTTCTCCAGTTGTTGAAGAATGCAATGTTTGAGCAGATGCGCAATGCATTTCCACTTGAGGCATTACACTCACTAATCACCTGCTATGGTCAACATTTTGATACAGAGAGGCTCAAATCAGAGTTACAAGTTTTTATTCTGACAGAGACCTGCATGGAGAAAATGGCAAGTTGTGTGACCTCCTCAGAGAATTTAAGTCAAGTGATTTGGACAAGGCTGTGCCTGAACTTTATAAACTAATGTGTCTTGGTGCTACAATTGGAGCAACATCTGTGGGAGTGGAAAGGAGTTTTTCATGCCTAAAACGGACCAAGAACTACCTGCGCAGTGCAACAGGTCAGGAACGTCTATCTGAACTGGCACTGTTGTCTATTGAAAAATCCCTTGTGAAAGAATTGGAAGGAAGAGGCTCATGGTGGTATGAGCAGGTAACAGAGAAGTTCAATTCCATGAAGGAAAGAAGAGTGGACTTCACTTTTAAGGTTAGAAGTCTGAAATACTATAATGTTTTTCACAAATATTACAATGTTTTTTTAGTTAAATTAAGAATTAAGAGTTTCATATTTCAGTTGCACAAACTACATTTTTAGTTTTGCATGAAGATGTTTGTGACTCATAGGTTACATAAGAAATTGCAGAATGGAAATAGATTAGATTATGATTGCATTCATTTCCACTAAAAAGATTATAAGCATTCATTTATGCAAGCATTAATTGTAAATTATTTTTGTCATTTGTAATATATTAATACATATGACAAGATTTGTAGGTGAAATGTTCAATGTCAGTCTTTTGCTCTGTGTTGATCTGTTCCCTTTCACAGTGAAGAAGTAGGCTAAGAGCAGGCAGAAAAGGCAGTGAAGTGAGTTCAGGGTTTCAGGATTAGGAAATGTTCTTGTACTGGCGTTAATAGAAATTGTAAAATAATTGGTAAGTTAATTTGAAAAGGTCAATCATTTTACATTTAAAGACTGTTGCATGTTTCAAATTGAAATGCATTGCATTTTCCCACTCTTAAAGTTCCATATTTGTCTTGTCCTCCAGCCTGCATCTTTGTTCAGATTTGTTCAAAAACATTTGCTTGTGATCAGGCTTGCTCAGGATAGCAGCAGAGCTAAAGAAACTGAAAAGATGTAAATGAGAACGGCTTTGTTGTGAATATAAGATATAGGTTAAGTTAGAATACCCTCACGGTTGTCTTTAAAATCTTAAAAAGGTAAGAGTTTTTTTACATGTATTTGGTGTGTCTTCGCCAATAATTAATTTTATATTGATGTTGATCAGGTCTATCTGCCTTAATTTACCGACTTTTAGCCTAAGTTATTAGAAAATCCAGAGTGCTTTTACATACATTGCAAAATGTTTACTTACACAGACTCGTGACAGTATTAATATTCGTTAATGCCGTTTACCATTACACGCTCACATAAGAACGTGAGTCGCGAAGTGCTTGTTACACAAATAAAGTTGAACAAATGGACAAATTACTCTTATAGTATAATCATTGACAAAGTCTGCCCTTTTATTCTTAGAAAAATGAATATGTCTATGTATGTGGGGGGGGGTCTACAAGACACTTGTGCCCAGGGGCCCCTGAATTCTTAATCCGGGCCTGATTATAAGCATTCATTTATGCAAGCATTAATTGTAAATTATTTTTGTCATTTGTAATATATTAATAAATATGACAAGATTTGTAGGTGAAATGTTCAATGTCAGTCTTTTGCTCTGTGTTGATCTGTTCCCTTTCACAGTGAAGAAGTAGGCTAAGAGCAGGCAGAAAAGGCAGTGAAGTGAGTTCAGGGTTTCAGGATTAGGAAATGTTCTTGTACTGGCGTTAATAGAAATTGTAAAATAATTGGTAAGTTAATTTGAAAAGGTCAATCATTTTACATTTAAAGACTGTTGCATGTTTCAAATTGAAATGCATTGCATTTTCCCACTCTTAAAGTTACATATTTGTCTTGTCCTCCAGCCTGCATCTTTGTTCAGATTTGTTCAAAAACATTTGCTTGTGATCAGGCTTGCTCAGGATAGCAGCAGAGCTAAAGTAAGTCACATCTCTTTTTGATAATATTTGATTTGATCTCTTAAATGCTTTGAGTATTTCAGGGACTGCTAATAATTAAATTGATGGTAATGATGTGATGCTTATATAGGAAATCCCAAGAGTTCCAGAGGAAGATGAAGGTGGTGTTGATGTACCTTTTGTCAAAGCAGGGATAATAAAAAACTGCAAGAATCAGAGGTACATACTGTAATTAACTTTTATTTATTTTTAATTTAATTTATTTTTCACACATAAACACTGAAATGACACTGGTTTTCTGACGAACGCACTTTTTAAAAGTGCAGAGATGAACAAAAATTACATGGGTAGAAATCTGCATCCTCATGTTTTAAGTCCACCGCACACCACTGGTGTTAACCCTCCTGACTGGGCGAGCTCGCGACTGGGGAATCGCTGTCTGGGAGGCTCGGGCTCCATGCTGTCGTTCCTTCAGAGCCTTTCGCACTGAGATGACAAGTCTATTCGACAGGTAGCCAAGGGGATGAGGCAGCCGCCCAGCTCTCTCGGATCTCTCAGGGCAAAGGATCTATTACGGATTATTCTGTTCGGTTCCAGACGCTGGCGGCCACTTGTGACTGGAATGGGGGGGCTCTGCGTGCACGTTTTCTCGACGGTCTCAACAGCGCTATTGCGGATGAGATCGCCACCCTTGACCTTCCACGAGACCTGGAAGAACTCACCAATTTATGTCTGCGGGTTGAGAGCCGCATCAACACCCGTTGTCGTCGACGACCCTCCCCCACCTCTTGGCGCGCTCGGGACGTGGACACGGCAACTCCCCCAGCCAGCTCTTCCTCGGAGTCAGAGCCTATGCAGCTGGGTCGATCTCGTCTGTCTCCTAATCAGAAGCAGCAACATCTCCTCCAGGGACAATGTTTCTACTGCGGCAAGCCTGACCACCAGGTGCTGTAGTGTCCACTAAAAGCCTCCGCCCACCCGTAGATCGGAGAGTTCGAGTGGGCGCCATTCCCTTTTCCTCTCCGGCTTCCCGTACCCAGCTTCCGTTTCGACTGTTTGTCGAGGATGTCACTCAAACTGGTCTTGCCCTGGTGGATTCCGGCGCTGAGGGGAACTTCATTGATGCCTCCACGGCTCGCAAGTGGAGGATTCCAGCTATAACCCTCCCTCAACCCATTTCGGTCTGGACGCTAGCGGGAAATCCCTTCACCTCCATCACCCACGTCACCCCTCACGTTAGCCTCTTTCGTTCGGGTAACCATTGTGAGTTGTTAAAGCTGTATATCCTCGATTCCCCCGATACTCCCATCATATTAGGGCATCCTTGGTTGTCACAGCATAACCCTCATATGGATTGGGCTAATAATTCTGTTTTAGCTTGGAGTCATTCCTGTCACGTGTCTTGTCTTGGTCCTGCTCCTTCTCCTGTCTCTGTGTTTCAGGTCGAAGCCACCGATGCCACCGATTTAACCGGGGTCCCGGAGGAGTGTCACGATCTTCGGTCCATGTTCTGCAAGTCACGGGCCACATCTCTTCCTCCGCATCGCCCCTACGACTGTGCTATAGATCTTCTTCCAGGCACTTCTCCGCACAGGGGTCGTTTGTATTCCTTATCTGCTCCCGAAAGAGAGGCCATGGACCAGCATATTCGCAGTTCCTTGCAGGCTGGACTCATTCGCCCCTCCTCCTCACCGGCTGGTGCTGGCTTCTTCTTCGTCCAAAAGAAGGATGGCTCCCTGCGAAAATGTGCATGAGGTTCTCCAGCGTTTACTGCAGAATCAGCTTTTTGTCAAGGCGGAGAAGTGCGACTTCCATGCCGATACGGTTTCATTCCTTGGCCATATAATTTCTCCCTGGGGCATTGAACCCGATCCCGCCAAGATCAAAGCCGTTGCCGAGTGGCCCACCCCCGACTCACGCAAAGCTTTACAGCGGTTCCTGGGTTTCGCCAATTTTTACCGGCGGTTTATCCGGGGTTTTGGCCAAGTGGCCGCACGGCTTACGGCGTTGACCTCCACCAAGTTTTTTTTCAAGTGGAACTCCCATGCCCAGGTAGCCTTTGACATTCTCAAGTCCCGTTTTGTCTCTGCACCTGTTCTTTGTTTTCCAGATCCTGAAAGACAATTCATTGTTGAGGTCGATGCTTCTGATGTCGGGGTAGGCGCGGTTTTATCTCAGCACTCCAGCCGTGATGAGAAGGTGCACCCCTGCGCATTATTCTCCCAGTGCCTTAGCCCTGCGGAACGCAACTACGACATCAGTAACAGAGAGCTACTGGTGGTTCGGCTGGCCTTGGGTGAGTGGCGCCACTGGTTGGAGGGGTCGACGCAGCCCTTCTTGGTCTGGACGGAGCATAACAACTTGGAGTATGTCCGTTCAGCCAAGAGGTTGAGCTCTCGTCAGGCTCGTTGGGCACTCTTCTTTGGCCGATTTAGCTTCACTATCTCGTACCGGCCTGGTTCTAAGAATGTCAAGCCCGATGCACTCTCTCGCCTGTTCGAGGCTCCCGGAGAGGAGCTTGCGGCCGAAGCCATTCTCCCCAAGGAGATGGTGGTCGGAGCTATAACCTGGGATCTCGAACAGAGAGTAGTGGCGGCCGGTCGAGATGTGCAAGCACCAGAAGCGTGTCCAGCGGGCAGGCTGTTCGTGCCGGCTGCGCTTCGTCCTGACGTCCTTCAGTGGTGTCATGCATCCAGGTTGGTTGGCCATCCAGGAGTCCGGGGAACCCTGGCGTCCGTACGTCAGTGGTTTTGGTGGCCCTCCTTCTCCACCGACATCAGACAGTTTGTTTTGGCTTGCCCCGTCTGCGCCCAATGTAAGCCGTCCCATCGGCCTCCAGCTGGTCTGCTTCGTCCTCTTCCCATCCTCTCCCGCCCATGGTCACACATTGCGTTAGACTTCGTCACTGGCCTTCCTCCCTCTGGCGGCAACACCGTTATCCTCATGGTGGTTGACCGCTTCTCTAAGTCGGTTCACTTCATTCCCTTGCCCAAGCTTCCCTCCGCCCGTGAGATGTCTCAACTGATGTTGGACCACGTCTTCCAGCTCCACGGCCTTCCGGTTGACGTCGTGTCCGATAGGGGTCCTCAGTTCACTTCCTGGTTCTGGAAGGAGTTCTGTAGACAGATCGGGGCATCTGTGTGTCTGTCTTCAGGTTTTCACCCCCAGACCAATGGGCAATGCGAGCGAGCCAACCAGGATCTCGAACGGAGACTCCGCTGTCTGACGTCTCAGAATCCCAGCTCCTGGAGCCAGCATCTCTCTTGGGTCGAGTACGCCCACAATTCCCTCCCCGTCTCCTCCTCAGGTATGTCCCCGTTTGAGTGTTCTATGGGTTATCAACCTCCTTTGTTTCCCTCACAGGAACTCGATGCTGCAGTTCCTTCTGCTCTGGCGTTCGTCCGGCGGTGTCGTCGCACCTGGGCGAGAGCCAGAGAGGTTCTGGCCCGAACCTCGCAGAGGACCATGCAGCGGCCGATCGCCACCGGTCATCTCCTCCGGTCTATGTGTGTGGTCCTCTCCGGGTACCTTCTTGTAAGCTGGCGCCCAGGTTCATTGGCCCATACCGCATCACCAAGATGGTTAACCCGGTGGCTGTCCGGCTCAAACTTCCTCCCAGTCTCGGTCGAGTTCACCCTGTTTTCCATGTGTCCAGGGTTAAGCCTGCCATCACTTCCCATCTCAACCCGGCCAGCAGTCGTCCCACCCCCCTCCTCCACGCCTTGTGGACGGAGTCCCGACTTTCACCATCAGGAAACTGGTGGAGGTGCGTCGCCGTGGTCGGGGTTTTCAGTACTTGGTGGACTGGAAGGGCTATGGCACAGAGGAGAGGAGCTGGGTGCCGACTCGTGACATCTTGGACCGGTCTTTGATCATGGACTTCCACCGGAGACGAGGTGAGCCCCCTCCCTGAGCGTCCGGTGACGCTTTTGGGGGGGATACTGTCGTGACCCTGGGCACGGCAGGTCTTTTGACTGGCACGGAGGTTTGTTTGTTTTTTGTCGAGCACATGTGAGTTGTTTACACAGTTTGTCATGCGCTCGGTGTCTACGTCACCACCACGCCCTCATGTCTCCCCGTCAGGCTTTCCCCTCACCGGTTTCTCATCATTTCATCACGCTGTTCACCTGTAGATCGTCCCGGCCATTAGTTTATTAATTACCTCTCTCTTTCTCACCTGCTACCCATTAGGTTTCCCTATTTAGTCCCTCTTGTACCCTCGTCTTGTGTCAGACCATTGCTTGTTATCACAGCCTGTGCTGACTGCCTCAGACTAGCGTGTCTAGCTCTGTTAAAGCCTTGTCTTAGTTTTAGTTATAGTCTCAGTATTTTCTGCCTCAGCCTTTTTCCCTTCTCTGGTCATAGTTTTGATTTTTCATGCATCCCCTGTTTCTTGGTTATTTTTTGTCCCTCAGTTCCCGTTGGCGCTCCGGATTTCAACTCTCTTCGGTGGTCAGGCACCTCACCTCCTACTGGACACTCATCTCCACTCGGAGTATTACGGAATTTCTCCTAGTGATTTAGTTGGGTCGAGGTATCTCCCCACACCTAACCTCTACAGCGGTGTCGTTATCCCCAAAGGGCGTTATTGGGCAGACCTAAGAGACCTCTCAGGATTGTCACCAGATAATAAATCGGAAAGATACACAGGAGCTAATCCATGCAAAGCTTTAAAAACCAACAGCAGAACTTTAAAATCAATTCTGTAACGAATTGGGAGCCAATGCAAAGAAATTAATACCGGGGTAATATGTTCTCACTTACGTACCACAGTAAGGAGCCACGCGGCAGCATTTTGAACCATTTGAAGGCGATTTAAAGAAGCTTGATTAATGCCAATGTAGAGGGAGTTACAGTAATCAAGCCTTGTTGAAATAAATGCATGAATTACCCTTTCCAAATCCTTAAAGGAAAGAAATGGTTTCACTTTCGCTAAGATTCTCAGATGGAAAAAACTGGTTTTAATTACAGTACTAATCTGTTTTTCAAATTTGAGAGCACTATCGAAATAGACCCCCAAGTTCTTCACTACTGGTTTCACATTTGAGGACAGATTACCAAGGTTTAAGACAGGGGAGCCAGCAATATCTGATGAATTGAAAACAATAATTTCAATTTTACCTTCATTAAGGTGTAGATGGTTTAGGGACATCCAGGTTTTAACTTCAGCTAAACAAGCCCACAGGGCATCCAAACCCTTATTATTTGATTCCAGGGGGAAATACATTTGGGTATCATCTGTGTAACAATGAAAGGAAACGCCATGTTTCCTAAAAATCATTCCAAGGGGGAGCATGTACAAATTAAATAACATTGGAGCAAAGATAGAGCCTTGAGGGACCCCCCTCATTAAGGGAGCTGCCTCTGAGATGAAATCCCCCATACCAACAGAAAACATTGTATTGTTTAAGTAGGATTGGAACCATTTTAGAGCACTACCCTTAATGCCCACCCAATGCTCCAAGCGAGAAATCAAAACAGAACGGTCAATGGTATCAAATGCCACCTGCAAATCTAGTAGTACCAACACAGCAGATTTGGCAGCATCAAGAGTCATTAAGATATCATTCAGAACTCTAACTAAAGCTGTTTCAGTAGAATGCTTTTGCTTAAAGCCTGATTGAAACACATCAGAGATATTGTTATTTAGCAAAAAAATCTGTAATTGATTAAACACGATTTTCTCTAAAATTTTGGACATGAAAGAGAGATTTGATACCGGTCTAAAGTTAGTCAGAACTGTCGGGTCTAAATTAGGTTTTTAAGAAGTGGACGTATGATGACGTGCTTCATGTCGTCCGGGACAGTAGCCATTTCGAGGCAACTGTTCATGATCTTAAGTAGAGTAGGCCCAATCGCCTCAAAGGTTTGTTTACGAAAATGAGGAGGAAGAATGTCATAGGAAGATCCAGAGGGTTTAAGCTGACTTACAATATCTTGTAGAGGAGGCAGTTACCGGCTCAAACTGACACAAGATGCTAGTAACTAGTGGGGGAGCAGAGGGATCCTGGCATGAGGAGGGAATATCTAGCCTAATATCCCTTATCTTGTCCACAAAAAAGTTTAGGAATTTGTCACACATCGCCAGAGACATTATAGGGAAGGGATCAACTGACAGATTGATAGCCGCATTTATAGTGGGAAAAAAGTGTTCTAGAATTGTGTACATTTTTCTCAATCAGGTCTGAAAAATACTTAAATTTAGCTGTTTTCACCATTTTTTGATATTGTATCAGAATATCTCTTAATATTTCATATGAAACTTGCAGTTTATCTTTTTTCCACCTTCTTTCGGCCTTTCTACATTCCCGTCGAAGAGCACGAGTATCGTTGTTGAGCCAGGGCTCAGCCTTTGGTTTATGTCGCATTGCTTTTTTTGGAGCCAGAGTATTTAAAACATTAGCAGAGATGGTATTAAAATGATTATGATTGTTAACACCATTCCAATCAACACAGACTAGGTCGGATGATTGGAGTACCTCTTTAAAGGCCGTTGAGAACTCCCTACAAGTAGTTTGTGTAATCGTATGTAGTGGCACATTGACTCTTTGTCACTGTCAAGATTTATCGAGTCTTAATGTTGTGGCCTGTCGAGGCTCGTCTCAATGTTGCGGCCTATAGAGGCTTGTCACAATGGCTCGTCTCCACACAATGAAGGTTCACTAGAGCATGACGATATTACAAGCTTCACTCACAGCTCGGTGGATTTTACGATTGATGTCTTACTAACAATTTTATTCTTAATCTCGTTATTCAGGAACCTCAATAAACTTCAACCGGTGGGTAGAAATTTCTTCCTTCAATTCTTTGGGGGTAGGCCCTGCTCCAGAAGTAAAGTCCTCTACAATTCTTAGAGGTTGGCCACCCCTGCCTTCATCATCAGGCAGGAAGTGCAGGAATTCTTGACCCTCTTGATACGAGCTATGGACGGGGGCCTATGCCAACGAACTATATATTTTACCATATTCGTACCTTGTCGCTGATCAGTTGTGTAATAAATGTTCATTGTCAATGGCTCAGAAAATCACCCTGGACCTCTCACATCCAAGAGGTCCATCTCTTCACAATGCTGCCATCTGGTCGGCGCTACTGAGCACCAAAACAACCAAACACAAAAACAGCTTCTTCCCTCAGGCCATCTACTTGAACAGTTACATGTTTTTTACCCACGTGCAATTAATAACTCTGTGCAATAATAATTAAGTGCAATATTAATTATATCCTCCAGATAATATTTTTCTACCACTTTTTCTGTAAATTATATTTCATTCTGCTGTATATAACACATACCTTGTGCATACAATAGTATATTATTTTTTACTTGTACATATTTACATACACACATAGCTTTACTCTCTATATCTTTATCTTGTTTATTGTATTGTATTTCTTAATTTCTATACTCATAGGCCCTTATTTAAATCATCTGTGTACTGTATTCTATTGTGTTATTGTCTCTGTGTACTGTTGTTGCTGTTTCTGTGTACTGGATGCTCCTGTCACCAAAACAAATTCATTGTATGTGCAAACATACTTGGCAATAAAGCTCTTTCTGATTCTGATTCTGATTTCTGATAACTGTGTTTATACTCTTGTCTCCAGGGGCCCGTTTCAATAAGGAGGTTCAACCAACACCGAGTTAAAATGTGAACTCTGAGTTGATTTACTCAGAGAATCGCAACTCTGAGTTTTCGGTTTCAGAACAGGTGATTTCAATTAGTTCAATCCACTCTGAGCAAGTTCACTCTAGGTTACACGCGTGCACCATGGCTTTACAAAGCCATCATCAATTGAGCGAAGATAGCACGATTCACCATGGCAACGGCACGTGACAAAAAGTGCTCCGTTTATTTCTCGCCAGTCGAATTGGAGGTACTGTTACAAGCGTACAGCGAATATGAGCACATTTTTTGAAAGAAGAGCAACACAACCACAGCAGCAAAAGAAAGAGAGTCGGTGTGGGAGAAAATTGCTTTACGTGTCAATGCGTAAGTTTAATTGTCCATCACTTTTATATTAATTTTGTTGAAACTGTCAAAATGTGAATTGTATCTAGCTCTCTCTCTCTCTCTCTATATATATATATATATTTATCTCCCTCTCTCTTTCCCTCCACTCCTCCTCATTTTTTACTACCTCCATGGTCTGCAGGTGCACTGCTTGAGAAACTCTCAAAGCAGTGGGTGTCTTATTATGGGGAGGCGATGGTTGAGAGAGACAGAGCGGTGAGCCCCATTAGCTCCGACAAGAAGTGCTAGGCAATATGTGAAGTAGCCTTGTATGAAAACCACAGACAGCGAAGAACCAACAAGCATATCTGTCATCCGTAAATAAGTAAAAAAGAGTGCGGAGGTCAGGGGGAGACAGCGAAAAATACGATAAGAAAAACAAATAGAAGGAATGAGAGATTTTCCGGACGGTGGGAGCGTTCGTGTTTCTGATGGTGACTTGTTGAAATGGTTTCTGCAGGTGGCAATAGGCTTACAAGGCAGGTGGCACCTTTTACAGTATATCTTTGAGTGATGTTACCTGTGCTGCTAAAGAACAGAGACAATGAGCTAAAGAAAAACACTATTAAGTTGGCAAACAAGAGTGAGCCATTATTAACGAACTAGTGGCTTTTTTGATGGTCAAATCATTTTAATCTGCTTTAAAGATATAAGAATTTTAGTTCACTTTCCATTAGTTGCAATAATAATAATATATTAATAATTAATAACAACAACAACAACAACATTATTGTATTATATATTATTATCATTATTGTTGTTGTTATTATTGTTGATATATGAATTATTAAGTATTAATAGAGTATTAATATAATAATGTTAATTATTAATTATCAGTATTAAATATATTAATTATTATATTAGTATAATACCCATAATATCTATCATACAACAATAATAACAACAACAATAATACATAATAATGGATAATAATAATAATTATTATTAACATTTGTTATTATTAATCGTAATATTATTGCAAACATCATAACATATTGTAAAGCATCACAATGTATTAATTTTTCATCTTCCTTATCTTATCTCTTTTTATGACGTCATTCTGCAATGTTTCTATAATCTTACTTAAAGCCATTTTAACTGCACTTTATGTATAGACAGATGCTATACAAATAAAATGAACAATTATTTACATATTAACAGCTTTCAAACAGAAACACATATCATGATGAGAAACTGAAATATTGAACCCTCTGTAACTATTCAAACTATCCTCATCAATAAACAAAATGTAACTAAACATATAAAATATAAGTGAAGAGAAAAAGGAGCTGATTTCAAATCAATTTCTAGCAACAAGCTCCAAATCTACATTTAAATATTTAAAGAAATATTTGAACATCTAAATACTGGCTTTTTAATTTATATAAAGAAAAATATGGTTCTAAAAGCATTTACTTGAGAAACCTAAAAAAATGTGCATGTGTTTGTGTAGGTGTGTGTGTGTGATGAGTGTTGAGTGTTGAGGAAGAACAGTGGTCTTGCAGAAGATGTGTCATAATTAGGGTGAGAATTTAGGCAGACATGGGCATAAATAAGCAGATGCAGACAACAGAATAACTAAATGTGCTTATTAATCATGGAGAGAGTTGCAGAAATAAATAAATAAACTGCTTACCACAGTTTATTTATTTACACATCTTTGGGAGTAAACAATCCTAACGTACAAAAAAAAAACGTTTTTGGGACGAGATGATTTCTAATACAATTTCTGATTTAGACAGTGGACTCTGAGAGACTGAGAATANCCACGAGCCGCGACCCAGGAAGCCCCACCCGCCGAAACCGTGCAGGTCCAACCCGGTCCCATTCTGTGATCAACAACAGACAACAGAGGAACAACCAGTGAAAAGTAGTAATGGCATAATTAACTTTATTCCTCTGTTGTCCGACATCAACCACAAAACAAGACCAACCAGACCAGACCCAAACAGTCCCAACAAATGAAACGCCCCGAATCACAACCAACAAGCCCCCCCACTCCCTACAACACCCACCCAGCTACCTCCAATCAAAGTCACTGAGTGCAGCCATAACTTCAAACTGCTGTCATGTGATGTAAGTTTAGCATTAAATACCAAATATTGTAAATTTAGCATTTATGTGAGAGGTAGTCCGTCTTTGCTCTCGGTTGGGATGGAATTGTCTGAGCTGGGCCGGCCAGATGGTCGCCTTTTTCTTGGGTGGTGATGGAATTGCCTTGGATGGAGCTGGGATGGTCAGTCAGTCAGGTTCAGGTTCTGGCTCAGGTTCTTTGTAAGGGGTTATGAGTGTAGGTTGGCACGGGTAACCCCTATCACCCAGTAGAAGGCCATCGGTCTCTTCTGTAAGGTCACATATGTTTAGTGCTTTTCCACAGACAGACAGACATGACCATGTGTTCAGTGCATATATTTACTTACCTTGGCCCATTCTGTTGCTCAGAGATGACTCACGATATATCCACTTAGCCTCCACATTTGTAATTATGTGTGCAGCATCACATATGATCTTCACAGTGACAAACAAAGACATTAGAGTTACTGTACTTGGACACAGTCTTTGACATTAGGAAACATTAGGCCATGTCAGTGTACCTGCACATTAATGGTGTGGATGGACTTCCGATTGACATAATCGGCCTCATTTTGGGAAGGAGCGATGATGGGAATATGGGTGCCATCAATGCACCCAATCACATTGGGAAATCCTAAAGGGCATTTGAATTATTAGCTTACTTCCAGAGGTGGCAGCAAGACATTCTTAGCAGAACCACATTTATTTGATCAGCCTAATTTAGAAAGATGTCCACCATTCACCTGCAATCCTGTGAAACTCCTCTTTGATGGCTCTCACAGGTTTGTGGCCAGGAAACTTAACAAAAATGTGCAAAAAGTGCTTGAGAGCGAGGCACACTTTTCCCTTTCTGTCGGTCTCTCGACGTTGCGTCGAACCGACAGAATGGGGTTTGTCTTGAGAACCTATCATCTTCTGAGTATTTAGAAAAGGCCAATGAAAATTGGCGAATGAAATTTTCATGCCGGGCTCCTCCCCGGATGTCCGGGTATAAGAGGGAAGCCGGCGTGCTCATTCATTCACCTTTTGTTCTTCAGAGCCTACGCATCTGGTGAGCTTCTCTACGATCTGGGTGATCATTCTTTCTGCTGGAATCTACGACGTGGACAGCGGACGGTCCCTTCCTGCAGTGACTCTCCCCTGGGCCCCACCGATCTAGGTGCCGGAGCACCAGGTCCCTGTGTGTACACAACAGATCTTGAGAGTGCGCCAAACTGAGCCTGTCGTCTACATAGTAAGTGGGCACTAGCCCCACGGAGGGAGCCAGCAGATGGAGAGACGGGGCAGGATCCGTCCCTATCCGACTTCCCAGCGATGTGGCTGGGGTCAGGCCCAATGGTAGCCTCGATCCCCCTGAGGTCTTCCCATGAGGGCCGCTTCGCCGCGGCTGCTGATGGGGCAATGGTCTCCTCTTCGCTGTCTCCTCCAGGGGGGGCCGCATGAGTGGGGGGCGCCAGAGCTGGAGGGCGTCGAAGAGGACCAGGGCTGCTGGGAAGCAGACAGTGCACGGGACTCGACGGCCGAGGCGGCCGAGTCGCGGCACGGAGGACTGCTTCTTTACTGTCGAGAACCCTCCGGGGGAGGCCGCGTGCGGGTCTCGCGCCCCCCGACGGGCGGGGGGTGAGCAGGGCCACTGCGACTCGACAGTAACACCAACCAGCCCCCCCCTTGCGAGACGGGTGCGTTGAGAAAGCAGACCTTCTCAGCGTTACTCATCTGCGCAAGGATCGGCCAGAGGAGTTTCTCATGGACCACAAGTGTGGACATCGTCCGACCCAGGGCCCGCGTGGTCAACTTGGTCGCCAGAAGAACGAGGTCAGTGGCGGAGCGGAGTTCCTGCATAAGCGCTGGGTCGGTCTTACCATAGTGGAGCTCTCTCAATGCCCTGGCCTGGCAGGAGCCATAGCGTGGAGAGAGGAGGCAGCTTGGTCCGCCACAATGTAAGCTCTCGACACCAGAGATGCCGAGACCCCACATGCTTTGGACGGGAGTCTAGGTCGAGCCCCCCCTCCTGGGGGACATACTCCACCTGGGGGACAACGACGTATCCTCCAGCTGTCTCAACCTCGAGGGAAGAGAGGGTGACGGAACTTTGTTTGACGTGAAACGTGCCGGAAAGGGGCATTCCAGGTCTTACTAAGTTCCTCATGCACTTCCGGTAAACACGGTACTGGGGGCGGGTGCGGCTTGGAGCCGTGCTCAAACCCGAGGCGCCATGTAGCCAGCCACGAGCGCCGGGAAAGGCAGTGTGGGCACTGCAACCCAACACTCAAAGCAGCCCGGGAAAGCATGGCTGACATTTCGACGTCCGCTTCTTCCTGGGCTCGACCCCCCGAGGGAGGGAGCCTGAGGAATCGTCGGAGTCGGATGGCAGTACGTCACCCCACGCATCGTGTCCGAATACGTGATTGAGGAATAAGATGGCGGACCATCTCCTGGGGAACGGTCAGACGAGCGAGACAAGGTGTGAACGGTCCGTGAGCCAGTGGCTGGCGGATTATTGCTCACAGTAATCCTCATATCACCCTCGCTGCTTGCCATAGCGGATGGCAGGGCCATAGTCCTGCCGCCACGGAACGGGGAGCAAACGAGGTGGTGGCTGAGTCCCGTGGGAACACAGCCACCCGTGACGCAACGTCTGAATCATCACCGCCCGCAGTGCAGGCAGGACGTATCCACAACGTCTGCCCCAGCGTACTGGAAGCAGGCATCGTGTCCGTCCCCCTCCTCGATGAGTGTGTTGCACCCATGAGAACAGCGGGACATGCCACGCTGGAGAAATTTGCTCTTTTAGATTTGCTCAAACACCTCCGGAACTGCCGAGATGCCCAGGGGAGAGTCACTGCAGGAAGGGACGTCCGCTGTCCACGTCGTAGATTCCAGCAGAAAAATGATCACCAAAGATCGTAGAGAAGCTCATCAGATGCGTAGGCTCTGAAGAACAAAAGGTGAATGAATGAGCACAGCAAATTTCATTCACCAATTTTCATTGGCCTTTTCTAAATACTCAGAAGATGATAGGTTCTCAAGACAAACCCCATTCTGTCGGTTCGACACAACGTCGAGAGACCGACAGAAAGGGAACCCTGAGTATCCCGTTTTCCGGGGTTAACTTACTCTGAGTTTGCACTTCAGATCACCAACAAGGGAGATTGTCTGGAGGCAATCTCTAGTTTCAGAAGTTATTTATAACAAGGAGTTGATTTAGCAGCCTAAGTAAGTGTAGGATACAAGATATCCAGGGATCCAAGGATCATCCACTTTTATACCATATGAAAATATTAAAGTAGGCCTAAATTACAAGGTCCTGACAGATGTTGTCTAACTCCAACAGAGTATATAATACCTTTGAAAGCCTGTCCCAAAGAATCTTTAACATTTTTTACATGGATGTTAAAATCACCAGCAATCAGGACTTTATCTGTGGCCTATACTAATGTAGATATAAAGTCACCAAATTCGTACAGATAAAATATGTGATGCCCTGGTGGCCTGTACACAACAGCCAGTAGAAATTTCAGAAATGGATTACATTTACAACTGCACTACATGAAGTTATATAAAGCACCATCACTTCAAAAGAATTGATTTCAAAATAGGATTTCTAAATAAACCAAAAAATATTACTATAAACTGTAGCAACATATCCCTTTGCTTTTTAGACAAGGTCTATAAAAAAGTAACCTTGTGGGTAGACTCATTTAAACTAATAAAATCATCTGGTATTAGCCATGTTTCTGTCAAACAGAGCCCATCTAGATTATGACCTGTAATTATTTAATTAGCAAAAGTGCTTTAGTTGAGATATCTAGCAAACTGAGCCATATCAATTGCTTATCCACATTATGTGTTTGTTTGTTTGTTTGTTTAACATTAATTAAAATAACTGTAAATGGTTTCCACAGTTTTTATATTTATTAGTCTGAGGCAGAGACAGTCTTTATGTTATGGTATTCTATATGAATTATGTGTTTTCTGTAACATGTGACGGCCAGCCGATGGTTTGTTAAGACATTCCATCTACTCCCTGACCTGGGCCAAAGTGAGTTTTAGAATTAAGGCTACATGACATTTTTTGTCAGAAGTGCACCACCCAAGAGGGATGTCTTTTCAACAGGTCTGCCCCAAGAAATAAATATAAAATATATTTAGAAAACTTATATTATTCTGCAAACACCAACTTAGACAACCTTTAGTGATGACAGTGTGCTATGTATCTTGTCACCACAGCAAGCAGGAATGGGGCCAGAGCACATTGCACTCTCTGACATCATACTTGCAAGTTTACCAACCTCTTTAATATTATCTCTTGTAATCATTTGTGCTGACATGAATAATTATCTTACTAAAGAACTTGCATAGCATTTAACTTAACAATAAATAGCATGTAAAACAAGATAAAGAAACTGCACAAAATCTCTATTGGCTCTCACACATTTGACCATTCATACTGTCTGTGATTAAGGTGACATCCTGTTGACACAACAGCTTCAGTTTCTGATGTCACTTCCATCTCGCTGTAATGGGTGTTATTTTAAATTGATTGGCCGCTGTTTCTATTATTTTGCTATAATGTAATGTGTCTGGCAGTTGCTGACACACTGAGGCTGGAGAACAATGACGTCAAATCGAGGCAGAAGTGCAGATGTTTTGTAATGTTAATGCATGTCAATACAGGGTCAAAAATAAATCCATTTAGCCATTTTCAGCTATAAATCTATTCTGTACAACAATGATAAAGGTCTGAAAAATAATGAAAAAAAAACAATGAAAAGCTGTGCTTTTGAATAAACAAACAGAGATGTGGATCAGACAAAACATAATTGGAAACCATATCAAAAGCTTTTTCAACAGCATGAAATTCTGGAACTAATTCAGGGCTCACGCCAAAGTACGTTCATGTGAAACCAAAAAAGGAATCACAAGAATAATTTCAGTATACAGTAATATTCTGTTAAAGTGAAACCTCCTCTCTGGAGGAGCACATGCAAATAATTAAGCAGCTGCCCGTCATTAGCTATTACCTCATCCGTCCTATCAAATCAAGAGCGAGCTATACAAGTAGTTAAATCACCTTACCTCCTTTCACTCTACATTTTCGCAGTCTCCCTCCTCCACCCCGACTCCTCACCATTAACCCCTTTTCTATCCGGGGGGGGGGGGGAGAATAACGAACTCAGAGCCCTCTCCCTGGACAGCATGGCAAATATGCATACAATGTTCTCCACTTACTTAATTATGTGAAGTTGGGTTTGTAGAGTAGAATATATATCTGTCTCTTGTCACAAACAAGAAAAAACATAGGAGATTGATAGGAGCTAGTTGATAGGCTTAGGTAAAATTTATAATTTCATATTTTGCATTAATTAAGTTGCCCTACAGTAATAACAACCATTAACTCTTTATCTTAAGGATAGGTGCAGAATGCTAGGTCTAGGATATGATAGAATGCTCCCCTAATATTAATACTGTAGAAAAGAGAACATGGCCAAGTAATTTGTCTTTCTTTACTGTATTGTAATCCCTTATTGGTTGTTTGTTACTCACTTCTTTGTATAAAACATGAAGTAATGACTCTAGAAAATGCTCCGTTTATAGATGGTATTAAAATGCGGTTTTGGTCGATCGAATCACAAGTGGATGGAGACTGCCCATTTACACCTGGTGTTTTAATGCACTACCTCTGGAAGGACGTGTACTCAGGCTGTGTGCTTCAGAACTGACCGGTGTAACCACTGATAATCTTCAATTGTCCTCCATTGTTTCAAGTTCACCACTATCATTCCTGTTCCAAAGAATGCCACAGTCTCATGTCTCAATGACTACAGACCAGTGGTTCTCACACCGGATCTAATAAAGTGCTTATAGTGCTTAAACTATGATTTGAAGTCTGATTTTCAAAAACTCATGATCAGACAGGACCACATGTATTTCCCTTTGTGCCCTTTTAGGACTTGACCCCATAATTGCTGCTTGCAGCTATACTATATTAATTATTATGCAATATATTGTCACTGTCCTTCCAAAACCTTATGTCCAGATTTGCCGTTTTTCAGGAAATGGAAAAACACTGTCCTTTTTAAATGATTAAATACTGTGTTGTCACAGTTGGCACTTTTTAATGGTCAGATTTTTGCTAAATTGCAGTGACAATCAAAGGGTGACTAATAACTGTCACGGTATGTAGACTCAGAGACACAGACAGCTAAAGCCAAAGTTTATTGAGTTTATTGACAACAATGTAGAAGATATCAGCAACAGGTAAGTATATATGTTTATAGAGTCTCTAGGAGTGATTATGAATATACGGACAGAGTCTTTCTGGTTACCAGGGTTTTTACGGACCAGGAGTTGGTGGACAATGGCGGTGAACCAGAGATGCAGACAGACAGCCACATGGAGATTGCTGTAGAAGACTTGGAGAGAACTTGGAGGGAACTTGGAGAACATTGGAGAGCACTGGGAGAACACCCGAAGGACACAGGGAGAACACTAGAGACTTGGAGGTAAGTACTTGGGATCAGGTGAGTAATCCAACATATGTATCCATTAAAGGGGTGATTCAATAGTGTTTCATGCACTTTGACTTCTTACAATGTCAAACGTGCTGGCTTCTCATGTTTAACATGGTCAACTTGTCAAAAAACAAATTGGGCGTAGTATTTCTGTGCTCAATACACTCCCCCAAGGTTTGTATAGGTTTTGTAAAGTTTTTCTCGAACATGAAATTCTGTTGCGTAAGTAAGGTATGATCATTTATCAGGCCATTTATTTTATATGTTGATATCCACAGTATGTATGTATTGTAGGCTCTGTGGCTTTAGGGGAATGCCCTCTTAAGTCTGATCATTAATATTTGTAAATAAAAAAGCTATAAACAACAAATTTAATGTAAGAATTAAATTGCTCTCATCATAAACAGAAAACAAAGTTACTTACTAAATTATCCTTTCCATGCCTTTCATACCAGAACTACTTCTATCTTTAAATTCCCAGTTAGAACAAAATGTGATCCTGCTTGTGAAAACCCAGCGAGTCTTTTTACTGTTTTCTACATAAAATCATCCTACAGAATATTCTGTGAAAATATAACAACAATATATTCAATATTGACTGAATAATGCCATTTCAAAGATCAAAATTTTAGTTAATGCTTGAAATTAATCTTTTATGCTTGTTATTTAATAATTCATTCGTTTATGAGACTTAGCCTGGGTTTTCACAGGGACACAAATGTTTACATGCTGATCAATAATGCTAATGATAAATGTAGGCTAGATAAAAAGTGCCAGAAGTGTTCGAGTTTTTTCTCTAAAAGAGTAAATTTCTCCAGCGTGGCATGTCCCGCTGTTCTCGTGGGTGCAACACACTCATCGAGGAGGGGGACGGACACGATGTCTGCTTCCAGCACGCTGGGGCAGACGTTGTGGATACATCCTGCCCGCACTGCGGGCGGTTGACAATTCAGACGTTGCGTTCAAGGGTGGCTGTGTTCCCATGGGATTCAGCCACCACCTCGTCTGCTTCCCGTTTCATGACAGCAGTGGCTACGGACATGCCGTCCGCTACGGCGAGCAGCGAGGGTGATATGAGGATTACTGTGAGCGTTAATCCGTCAGCCACTGGCACACGGACCGTTCGCACCTCGTCTCGCTCGTCTGACCGTTCCCCAGGAGACGGTCCCACCGTCTTGTTCCTCAACCACGTATTCGGAAACGGTGTGTGATGATGATGAGATGTCCCTTGCAGCATCGGAGGGTGGCGTACCGCCATCCGACTCTGACGATTCCTCGGAGCTCCCTTCCTCGGGGAGATGAGCCCAGGAAGAAGCGGACATTGAAATGTCAGCCATGCTTTCCCGGGCCGCCGTGAGCATTGGGTTGCAGTGCCCGCACTGCCTCTCCCAGCGCTCGCGGCTGGATACATGGTGCCTCGGGTTTGAGCGCGGCCCCAAGCCGTGCCCGCCCCCAGTGCCATTTTTACCAGAAGTGCATAAGGAACTTTTCGGGGCATCCACGTCAAACAAGTT
The DNA here is from genome assembly GCF_024868665.1 of Triplophysa rosa. Taxonomy (NCBI): domain Eukaryota; kingdom Metazoa; phylum Chordata; class Actinopteri; order Cypriniformes; family Nemacheilidae; genus Triplophysa; species Triplophysa rosa. The sequence goes on along the minus strand of NC_079896.1, from coordinate 19,224,222 downwards.
GTCGCCCTCTCTTCCCTCGATGGTGAGGCAGCTAGAGGATACGTCGATGTCCCCCAGGTGGAGTGTGCCGTCGCGGTGCACTTGTGCCAGACAGAGGCTATCAAGCATATCCTCCCCTGCCGCGACTCGGCAGCCCTCCGGCCATCGAGTCCCGTGCACCGTCTGCTTCCCAGCAGCCCTGGTCCTCTTTGACGCACTTCGGCTCTGGCGTCCCCCACTCAGGTGGCCCCCCCGGAAGAAGACGTCGAAGAGGAGACCACCACCCCATCAGCAGCCGTGGCGAAAGCATAAGCGGCCCTCATGGGAAGACCCCAGGGAGATCGAGAATACCAGGGCCCGACCCCAGCCATTCCATCGATGAGTGATCGATCTGGGACGGTTCCTGCCCTGTCCCAACAGCCCACTTTCTCAAAAATAGTTTCCTCTCTCTCTGGGTGTTTATCACAGCCGCTCTCACGCTCTACACGACGGTGTTCGGCAACTCGACGTTGGGTCACGGCGAGACCCAATGTCAAGGATAATCAACCGCCCTCAGCACTCTAAGTCGCCTGTGCGTTGTTCTACATCATCGCTAGGCAGGTAAGTCAGCAGAGCCGATCTCCTCCCTGGGGGCTTCCCCATGGCGAGGGATCCGCACTGCCAGCCATCGAACCACCCCCTGGGAGGTCGATGAAGCAGATCGTACTCCTAGCCCCTGTCTCGGTCCCTGGGAGCCTGACAAGAGCTTCCCAAATGGTCACGGCGGCTATGGGATACAATCTGTCTCAGCTACTCGATCCAACTCGCCAGACGCCCGCTCAAGTTTCGGGGCATCCTCTTAACCTCAGTCAGAGGCAAGGATGCTCCCGTGCTTCGGGCCAGGGTCACCACAACTCTGGCGAAGGAAACGATCGTGCTCGTCCCTCTAGCCGAGATGTTCAATGGGTTTTACAGCCCATACTTCATCGTCCCCAAAGAAGGCGGGAGTTGCTAGATCTGCATACCCTGAACAGGCACCTACTCAAGCTGACGTTCAGGATGCTCACGCAGAAGCGCATCTTGGCATCTATCAGATGTCAAGATTGATTCATGGCAATCGGCCTGAAGGACGCTTACTTTCATGTCTCACTTTCGAGGGTCAGGAATATCAGTACAGAGTCCTCCCTTTCGGTCTGTCCCTGTCCCCACGAGTCTTCACGAAGATCATGGAAGCCGGCCTCACTCCCCTTGGGGAGAGAGGTGTGCGGGTACTAAACTATCTCGACGACTGGCTCATCTTGGCACACTCGCGGGATCTGTTGTGTACAAACAGGGACCTAGCGCTAAATCGATTGGGACCACAGGTCAACAGAGAAAACAGCAAGCTCTGCCCTGTGCAGAGCATCCTTTTTCTCAGTATGGAACTCAACTCTGTCTCCATGACAGCGCAACTGACTACAGAACGCGCGCAGTCAGTGTTGAACTGCCTGATCAGCGGTCCCCCTGAAACAATTTCAGAGGCTCCTGGGACACATGGCATCATCGGCGGGTGTGATACCCCTCGGGTTGATGCACATGAGATCGCCGCTCCAACACTGGCTACAGAGTCGAGTTCCCTGGAGAGCGTGACACACCGGCAGCAGGAGGATGGTGATTACGCCTCTCTGCCGACGCACCCTAACCCCTTGGTCTTCAATGACCTTTCTACGTGGGGGTCCCTATTGGGCAGGTCACGAGGCATGTCGTGGTGATGACAGCCTCCTCCCTGCAAGGTTGGGGTGCCGTGTGCAATGGGCACGCAGTGTCGGGGCGATGGACGGGCCCCCGCCTGCGCTGGCATATCAACTGCCTAGAGTAGTTGGCTGTGCTACTTGCACTGAAGAGGCTACAACCTCTCGTGCAGGACAAGCACGTCCTGGTCTGCTTGGACAGCACAACTGCCGTAGCGTATATCAACCACAGGGTGGCATTTGCACACGGCAGTTAACACGACTTGCCCGATGCCTCCTCCTGTGGAGTCAGCAGGTGATCCGCTCCCTGCAAGCCACACATATCCCAGGCGACCTGAACCAGACAGCCGACACGCTCTCTTGTCAGTTGATTCCTCGCGGAGAGTGGCGACTCCACCCCCGCGCAGTCCAGCTCATTTGGGTGCAGTTCGGGCAGGCTCAGGTAAACCTGTTCGCCCCCCTGGACACCACCCATTACCCGCTATGATGCTCCCTGTCCGAGGCCCCCCTCGGCACAGATGCTCTAGCACACAGCTGGCCGCGGGACAAGTGGAAGTACGCCTTCCACCCAGTGAGCCTCATTGCACAGACCCTGTGCAAGGTCAGGGAAGAGGAGCATCAAGTGTTACTAGTTTAGGGCAGTTGTGGCCTAATGGTTAGAGAGTCGGACTCATGACCAGAAGGTTGCCGGTTCGATTCCCAGGGCCGGCGGGTAACAACTGAGGTGCCCTTGAGCAAGGCACCTTACCCCTACTTGCTCCCCGGGCGCTGCAGTGATAGCTGCCCACTGCTCCGGGGGTACGTGTGTTCACTACTCTCTGGATGGGTTAAATGCAGAGGTCAAATTTCGTTGCCTTGTACATGTGCAATGACAATAAATTGAATCTAAATCTAAAAAATCTAAAAAATCTAAATCTAAATCTAAATCTAGTTGTGCCGTACTGGCCCAACCGGACTTGGTTCTCGGAGCTAATGCTCTTGACGACAACTCCCCCCTGGCCGATCCCCCTGACGAAGGACTTGCTTTCCCAGGGGAAGGGCACGTTATTGCATCCAGGCCAGACCTCTGGAACTTCCATGTCTGGACGGGACGAGGAGATCCTGAGTGGCCTACCCCCTGCGGTGGTTGAAACCATCACTCAGGCTAAAGCCCCGGCCACTAGGCAGCTATACGCCTATAAGTGGCGCCTCTTCTTGTCTTGGTGCTCTTCTCGAAGAGAAGACCAGCGGATTTGCTCGATCGGGAACATGCTGTCCTTTCCTCAAGAGAGACTGGAGAGTAACCTCTCCCCTTCCACACTGAAAGTGTATGTAGCCGCCATTGCCACTCATCACGACCCAGTTGCTGGAAAGTCTCTGGGACAGCACGACCTGGTCATTGGGTTCCTAAAGGGCGCAAGAAGGCTACCGTCTCGTCCGCGCTCCGTACCCTCTTGCGACCTTGGTGTGGTCCTGCCGGGCCTCAAGAGGCCCCCCTTCGATCCCCTCGGAGATTCTGCTCTTTCTCACCTCACGATGAAGATGGCTCTCCTGATGGCGCTCACCTCCAAGAGGGTAGGGGACCAACAAGCATCCTCAGTTACCACAGATTGCCTAGAACTCGGAGCCGATGATTCTCACGTTATCCTGAGACCCCGGCCCGGCTACGTGCCCAAAGTTCCCGCCACGGACCCCTAGAGACCAGGAGGTGAACTTGCAGGCGCTCCCCACCGTTGGGGAGGAAGACCCAACCCCATCCGTGTTGTGTCCAGTACGTGTGCTGCGCCTCTACTTCGACCGCACGCAGAGCTTCAGAAGCTCTGAGCAGTTCTTTGTCTGTTTTGGAGGTCAGCAGAAGGGGAGGGCTGTCTCCAATCAGAGACTGGCGCACTGGATCGTGGATGCCGTCGCCATGGTGTACCGATCCCAAGATCGCCCGTGCCCATTGGCAGTGAGGGCACACTCCACCCGGGGTGTAGCCTCCTCGTGGGCACTGGCTCAGGGTGCCTCTCTGGCAGACATTTGCAGAGCTGCGGGTTGGGCTACACCCAACACCTTCGCGAGGTTCTACAACCTCCACGTAGAACCGGTATCAGCCCACGCCCTGCATGGCAACATGTAGGGCCGGTAGGGCATACGCCTGTTAAAGCATCTTCCCCCTTCCCTCTAGGTGGGCCAGTGTGCTATTTCCGCCTCCCTTCTTTCCCCACTGGGTGAAGAACAGGCATTCCATCCATCACTGAGCACCTTCCTGGGGGCAGGCTGGGCAGAGCAGCCCTGCCCCCTTAGGCCGGGTAACAGCTGAGTTATCTACCACATAGCTCTAACCGGACCTATTGCTCCAGGCGTGGTAACCCCCCATCGGGTGGTTCCATCTGATGTATCCTCATGAATGGTTCCCACCTTGGTAACCCATAACCTCCCTAGGTGGACTTCCACCTTGCGGTAAACAACTTCAGTCCACACATTTTTTCCCATGAGTTCTCCCCTGACGGCGAGACCATGCTGGTGTCTCCACTAAACTCCTCTCTACAGTAGGAAGTGGTCTCTGTAGCGCGTTTCCTCAGTGAGGAAATAGCGCTTACCCAGTGGCCTTATGGTGCCGGGCGGCTTCTCGCTGTTAGAGAAACAAGGCCTCTGCCTGTGACGGCCAGTGGCAGGGGCTTCCCACCTTTCAAGGAAAGCTCTGGGACCCCCTACCTCTCCACTGGATGGTCACAATTTTGCTCTGGCGCTCACGTCTGACACGCCTAGGCCAGTCAGCATCGCCTCGCTAGAGATTGTGATGCGGCACAGCGCCGTGGCATTCTCCAGAGGAACCCCATCTGTCGGTTCGACACAACATCGAGAGACCGACAGAAAGGGAACGTCTTGGTTACGGATGTAACCTCTGTTCCCTGATGGAGGGAACGAGACGTTGTGTCCTTCATGCCACAACGCTGGCCGCCCACCGCAGTGGTCGAGGGATGCTCAGGCTCCTCACTCCAAAAGGTGAATGAATGAGCAAGCCGTCTTCCTTTTATACCCGGATATCCGGGGGCGGAGTCCGGCATGCAAATTTCATTCGCCAATTTCATTGGCCTTTTCAAAATAGCCAGAAGTTGATGTCTGTCGGTTTGAACCATCTGTCGGTTCGACACAAAGTCTCGTTCCCTCCATCAGGGAACAGAGGTTACATCCGTAACCAAGACATTTTCCTCATCCACACTACAACATGAAAATGGCAATTTCAAATGTATCCATTTTCAAGTGCGTTTTCAAAAATCTCAGTTTTCATTGACAAAAACACTGTCTCAGTGTGTACGAAAGGCCAAAACGGAGAGGAAAAGATGCATTTTCAAATAAAAACGCAGTAGTGTAGACAGGGTCTAAGTGATGAGCTGGTGATTAGTGATTGTGTCAGGTGCGTGTGCTCAGAATTTTGGTGAAGGAGAGCATGTAAGTGGAGTGGAGCCTTTCAATAAGGAGGTTCAACCAACACCGAGTTAAAATGTGAACTGTTGATTTACATGGCTATATGAATGCATGGCGGCAGAAAGCGCTTGGGAGCTTTCCGCTCTGCATACAGTGGATTTACTAATGTGCTAAAAATGACTTAAGTTTCAATTAACAAAAATATAAATGTACCAGTAAACAAATAAATGAATCATTAAATGAATGAAAAATATAAATAAGACAGAAATAATAAAAAAATATATGTTCTCACTCCCCATCAGTGCTCTAGGTTTAAGTGTGCATCGTTATAGTGTATAGGACACCAGTAGGGCATCAGACTCTCTTATCAATATCATATTGATCGCCGGGTTCGAACCCTGCTCAGAGCAGATTTGAATTTGGATGGCTGCACTACTAAATTAATTGTTTATTACCTTTATCGCCTTTTCTGCATTTTGTCTGTATTTATTCATTTCTTTATTCATGCACTTTATTTATACACTTTATTAAGTAATTTCTCATCATCCGAAAACTATGCTCTGATGTAATACACGCACGATGGCTGATGTTATTGATGTAATGATGGAGGATAAGTTTTGATATATCTATTTCACTGTAAAGAACAATTGTACAGTTTTAATAAAAATGCACGGGGAAATGAAAAAAATCCACTCGGGTCCTAAATTGCTCTCCTGAAATCAAAGCTTTAGATTACAGCCCGCAATGCACCGCATACACTGCAGAAAATGACTTTCTTACTTAGTATTTTTGTCTTGTTTTCCAGTACAAATGTCTAAAAATTCATGAATCAAGATGCATTTTCTTGATGAGCAAAATGACTTATGAAAATAAGTCTTGTTTTTAGTCCAAATATATGAAATGCAAGCAAAAAAATCTGCCAATTGTGTAAAAAAAATCTTGAATTTAGTGACTAAGAAAAGGGTAAACCTTAATTTATATAAAATAAACATCCAAATCAAACTGCTCTTGAAATACTTCATTACGTTTGATTCAAAAGGTCAAAATTGATTTTACACATGTTACACATTAAAACTCATCAAAACTAATAACTCATAATTCACAGGAATCCCTAGTGACAGACCAGAAACGAGACCAGTATGGGTGTACGTTACCATAAAATTGAGCCACAGGGTGTACTTCTATGCTTTGGAGCATGTTCTTGGTGAAACAGAAGCATGTTTCAGTAAACGTAATTCAAAGTTGGCAGCAGAGCTTATCACTTTTTAACCAGAATACATTTTAATCCGCATAATTTTTTTGTGTACTAAAGCACATTGTTTGCAAAATTCTGTGCTTTTTTATTCCATGGTAAACAGCATAGATTATCAGAGCTGACAAATAGCAGTAATAGTGCAGGCAGCGGTTACAGCCTGATGCGGAAGCTCCTTCTTGTGACCTGTCCTGATTAGACTAACATCTTGGGCAGATGGCTAATCTGAGATATTACCTTTCCATAAGTCAAGGAGAGAGACATGACGCATATTTGCGCACACACACACATGTTGGGTGTCCATGTTTTATGGGGACATTCCATAGACGCAATGGTTTTTATACGGTACATATTGTATATCATATTCACTAACACCTAAACCTAAAGATCGTAGAAAACTTTTGGCATTTTTAGATTTAAAAAAAATATTGTTCTGTACAATTTATAAGCTTTTTTGCCCATGGGGACCTCAATTTTGGTGCATTCATGTGTTGGTGTACATTCAGGTTTAGGTCCCCACCCCGGGATATTAAAACATGTCCCCCCGCACGCACGCACGCACGCACGCACGCACGCACGCACGCACGCACGCACACACACACACACACACGCACACGCACACGCACACGCACACGCACACACACACACGCCCACGCCCACGTGCACGCACACGCACACACACACACACACACGCACGCACGCACGCACGCACGCACACACACGCACACACACACACACACACAATAAAATGATTCCATGTCATTGTTACACTTGGGTATCAGACAAGAATATAATATATATGGGATTAGATTGCATGTAAGAGCTGAACCCTACAACCCCTTAAAAGTAATCTATTTTGTTATGGAAAAGTTCAGTTGGTAATAGTTTTAAATAGTTTTTCTGGTAATAGTTTTCCTTGACAAACAAATACCTTTTTCTCTTTGATTTAGCACCTAATAGGGGGGTCTCTAGTCATTGTAAAAATTAGAGACAGTACACATGAACTACTCACTGATGGCCAATTTAAGTTATTCAAATTAAATTAGCTAATATCTGGTATGTCAATAAAATAAACTAAAATAAAATTCATCCATACCCCCACATGCATGCAGATACACATCTGATGATTTTTTTCTCTTTCTTGCTTTCTTAATATCTCAGGAGTGTCAAAATCAACAATCCATTTAAAATGATGTACAAATAAAAATTAGTGCCCTCTCATAGTACACATGGCAGTACACATAGTACAGAGGCGCCACTGGCTGTGTAACCTTCTTTAGTTCTGCAAGCTCAGCAGTGCTTTTTAGCATCTCATAAACATGGCTAATCCATTCATGCCAGGATAAGTGCACACTAACTTTCCATCAGCAAATGAGAGTGGAGATAAGACCTTAGATTAGCCATGAGCTAGTAACGAGATAACACAAATCAATTACCAGATCTATGTGACACTAAGACGGGTAAAGAACATATAATAAGGACATGCAGTGCCACAATTGGGATAGACTGAGCATTTTCAGGATGTCTTGGTGGGTGTGGATAAGCAGACAGACCAGTGTTAAATGCAGCTATTAAACTTGGCCTGTCAGTGTCAGTTCTGGTAAAAATTCACAACTAAAACACAGCACTACTCTAATACCTAAGTTGAAAGAGCTATTAAGAGATAAACAATAGACAAAGAGCAATTGTTATTATAAAATGCTGCTGGTGGGTACAAAAGCTGTAGAGTGAGCCATCTTCCTGCTCTACTGGTAAACTTTGTAATTTTAGAATTCCTTTTTTCTGTATTTTTAACAGAAATGTGATTATTGTAGATCTATCGTTTTTATATCTTCCATCCTGAGAAATATAAAATAGTGTAATTGACAGTTTTTTAAGTAGAAAGCACAAAACTATTAAAAATAACCAATACCCAATAGATTATTATAAAAAAATAAATTCAAAACAAGGTCAATGAAATAATGCCTTTCCTAATTTCTACCACTGGAAATGTAATACTAATACTGCAAGCTAACTAACTAAATGGTGATTTGGAAAAGGATTGGATGGAAATTCCAATGAAATTGTGCGAGTTAAACCATTAAAAAAAATAAAATCTAGATATGCACATTTTCTAATGAAATTGTATGTGGTGCTTGCTGTGGAAAAATATGACAATGATGCTATTACAATGTTTTAAATTGATGCTGTGTGGAAGCAGAAACTGGAGAGACTGGTGTGAATGAAAAATTCTTAATTTAATATAGTTGCAACTTTTGCATCATCAGAACAGGGTGTTCAACGCATCACCGTTTCTGTTTAAAAAACATTTTGCAACATTTTGTCGGGGATGAACTGAAACTGCAGAAACTGGAGCAACTGGTGCAACTGGCAACTGGAAACTGGAGAGACTAGGCACAACCCTCATGTGAATATTTCTGTGTTAGCTTGGAGTCAGTCTTGTCACGTGTCTTGCCTGGGTGGCGGCTCGTCTGATTCTGTATCAAGATGAGCATTCTGCCAATCCTCTTATCAATGCTTCTTTATTTTCAAAATCAAACTTAAATTTATTCTCAACAGAAGACAACGAGCATGACAAGCAAAGTAAGCACGAGCGACTGTAAACCATGTAGACCACTGGTCTTTATGTAAGGAATTGCGTTATTTATGATATTTATTTTGTACCTGATTTCAATGCCGGGGCAAATACAAAAAGCAAAGCCCAAATAAATATTTTCTACTTGAGCAAAACACGTTGTCAGGAGTGGGAGACAGAGAACCCAGGCGCAGACAGGTGGTGGAAAATGTTGCGTTGAGAGAGTTTGATCTTGAGAACCTATCATCTCCGAGAGGAATTTAAAAACGGCAATGAACTTGGCGAATGGCACGCGCAGCCCAGTCTCCGCCCCATGCATACGGGTATAAAAGGAGATGGCGGCGCCCATTCATTCATCTTTTTGGGCTGAGCAACCTGAGAGACTTCTCCCGGTCGCTGCAGTGGGCCGGCAAAGCGTTGTGTTGAGAGACAGACTGGGATCCTATATGACACGCCATGATGCTGAGCCGTATCACAAACTCAAACGGAGCGACACTGACTGGACTAGCGAGTCACAAGTGAGCACTACTGCGACCACATCTTACCGCAAGGGGAGGTTACATGTGGAGACACCTACATGGGATATGATGCGCGAGCCCGAGTAGGGAGCACACGACCCAGGTGGGTTGACCCACCGGGAGTGGTCTGTAATACCAAGTATAGACAGGGGAACCGAGAGTGGAGGGGAGCAGGGGAGTCACTACGTATGGGGCAATAGTGCAAATATAGGGGTCCACCTGAATAGGGGTGACTCTTCCACAACCGGACTTGGTATAACAGACCGCTCCGCCCGGTCTGCTACCAATATTGCCAACGCTTAGTGATAGATGGAATGCCTATACTTTTCTCTGTGGGGGAAGTAGGGAGGCTCAATAGCGCACTGACTCACTGAAGGGGAGAGAAGGCTCTTTCACAGGCGTACGCCCACCAAATCGCCGGTCTCACCTGCTGGTAGCGTGTAAGACACGGGCTGACACTGGTTCCACACAGTGATTGTAAAACCTCATGAAGGTACTGGGCATAGTCCAACCCGCAGCACTACTGATGTCTGCCAGAGAGGCGCCCTGGGCCAGTGCCCATGAGGAGGCCATAGCCTGAGTGGAGTGGGCTCTCGCTGCAAGAGGGCACTGGCGATCTTGGGACCGGTATGCCAAAGTATTGGCATCCACAATCCAGAGCGCCAAGCTCTGTTTGGATACAGCCCTCCATCGTTAAATGAGGAAGACTGGCATCTCTCAGGGGCTCGAAAGGGGCCATACAAAGGCCCAGTAGGACCACATTAAGGTCCCAAGAGGGTACAGAGTGCGGTCGAGGTGGATTCATACTCCTCGCGCCATTGAGAAACCTGGTGACTAGGTCGTGTTGCTCCAGAGACTTACCCTCCACGAGATCATTATGAGCGGCAATAGCGGCTACATACACTTTCAGAATGGATGGGGAGAGGTTGCTCTCGAGTCTTTCTCAGGAAAGACAACACTAACCTGATCGGGCATCTCCATGGGTCTTCACCTCGGGAAGAACACCAGGACGAGAAGAGCGCCACTTGAAGGTGTATAAACGGCAAGTGGCAGGGGCTCTAGCCTGCAGGATGGTCTCAACGACCGCCGGCAGGTCGTTGAGCTCAGACTCTCCTCGTCCTGTCCAGGGGACAGACATGGAGAGTCCAGAGGTCTGGCCTGGGGTACCACACTGTGCCCTTCCCCTGCGACATAAGGTCCTTTGGCATCCTGTTCCGACCCGTCGGCGATGGAATGACCGGAGGGGTCAGGCCCGATGTTGCTCTTCCTGGGCTCATCCCGTTAGGGCAGCTTAGTTTTCCTTGCGAACTGTTGACGGGGGGTAGAAGCCTTCCTCCGTGGGGTCTGTGTGACCTTGACGACCAAAAGGTGGCCGGGTCGCGGCAGGGTAGGATGGGTTTTATCGCCTCAGCCTGCTTCTTAACCGTGGAGAACTGCTGTGACGCATCCTCCACGGTGTCACCAAACAGCCCAGCTTGCGAGATGGGCGCATCCAGAAGGCGGGCCTTCTGAGAGTCGCTCATCTGCACAAGGTTGAGCCACAGATGCCTCTCTTGGACAACTAATGTGGACACTTAGCCTGACAGCTGCCACTTGGCCACCAAGTGGCAGCTGTCTGGGGGCAAAGATGCACCGCGACTGCACGTTCCACCTGGGGGACTTAGCTGCCCCACCGTCCAGGGAAGTAACAGCTCCTGAGCCCGTCGGACGGTAACGAGCCAGGTGTGCGTGCTGGGGCATGGGTGGTCCACGAAGCCGAAGCTCACAGAGCGACATCCATGGGAACCCCCAAATCACCCCCACTGCTCGTCGAAGAGGACGACCTCACCAAAGCGGCAGTCGAATTCACTCTGGAAGCAGACGGGGTTGCGGCAGCGTTCAGAAAGAACTTAGCCAGTCATGACTGCAACACCTTAATCGACATTTTATTGCATATGGAACATGTCGTATCGACAAACCCTGCCTCTGCATGCTTGAGCCCCAAACATGCAACGCAGGTGTCATGCCCATCGAACTCTGGGATGAGTCTGTCACACCCAAGAAAACAGCTGCGAGACATGTCCGCAACTGTGAGAAATTTGCTCTTTTAGATGCTCTGTAGCTCACTGCCGAAACGCCCAGGGGAAATCAAGATCAAACCCCAGTCTGTCTCTCAACACAACGTTGAGAGACCGACTGAAAGGGAACAAATGACTTTAATAAACACAGACAAAGCGAAAAACCCACGAGGGGGTAAAACCACGATGAACAGGGGATAAAACAAAATTCAGGAAACAATAAACTGACTGGACTTGACTAACGACACTAGACATAAACTGAGACTGACTCAGCTAGACTTTGGTGCAATATTTCACAAGAGGCTTCAAAATGACGCAACGTCATACACAGCCGTATAATCCAAAACGAACCACCACAAGACAGAAAACAAGAGGAGATTAAATAGGGGACAAAATCAGGCGGGGAACAGGTGTAGGGCATAAACACATTGCATCATCAATAATGAATAAACGAGAGGGCGGGGACAAAGACGAGACCGAAGAGAACACGTGGCAAACCAAAACAAACAATGCCGTGACTCTCTCCACATTAAACACGTGGGTACTGCCACGATCCTGACAAAAGACAAAAAAACCTGAACAAGGAAGCAGGATCGTGTCACATGTTTAGTGATTTGACAAACTGAATCATACGAGATTTACATTTATATTCCAAATGTTTACGATGTTAATACATTAAAGGTCCAGTGTGTGATTTTTTGGAGGATCTATTGACAGAAATATAAGATGCAAGAGGTGTGTAAAGACCTTAAATAATGAAGCGTTGTTTTTATTATCTTAGAATGAGCTATTTCTATCTACATACACCTAGGGTGACAACCACCCAACAAACCAAATGTGGGACAGGTAATACGTTTGTGTGGGACACTACTAAAAGGTAGCTTAAAACTGTGATGTAATGACAAAATGAAAAAAAAGTATATTGTAACAAGTTCAATAAGTCTCTGAAGGAAGAGGACGAGGTCGGCTTGACTACTACTCAAGTTTATTCAGAATACTGGAGATACACACGACGTTGCGCTTCTCACACTAACAAAACAAAAACAACACCCGAACTATAATCCAATCTCGGGGACGAATCTTTCCTCTGTCTTTCAAGCAGCCAGCGTGTGTGAGTAGTAGTCCTGGTTTCTCTCCCCCGGTTCTGCTTCTCTGGGAACTTTATGCTCCCCAACGCTCGTTACTGTAATGAGACACAGGTGTTTGTCATTTGCACTTGCCCCAATTACTCACCGCTCGTCTCCCGGCTTCTCGCTGAACCACACCCCCCTTGCCACATACAACCACCGCCCGACTCAGGCCGGCCCCCTTGCCTGGAGAGGAAGTCGGCCACAGCCATCTGTGCACCCGGCCTGTGGATCACCTTGAATTTAAATGGTTGCAAAGCAATATACCAACGAGTGATCCACGCGTTGGTATCCTTCATGCGGTGTAGCCACTGCAAATGTGCGTGGTCCGAACAGAGGGTGAATTCCTGCCCCAGGAGATAATATCTGAGGGTGAGGACAGCCCACCTGATGGCCAAACACTCCTTCTCTATGGTGCTGTACTTAGTCTCTCTGTTTGAGAGCTTCCGACTAATGTACAGCACCGGCCGATCCTCCCCCTCCATCTCCTGGGACAGGACCGCACCCAGCCCTCTGTCCGATGCGTCAGTCTGCAGAAAGAAAGGGAGAGAAAAGTTAGGAGAGTGTAAGAGCGGCCCACCACACAGGGCAGTCTTGACCTGGGTAAAGGCCTGCTGACACTACTCCGTCCACTGGACCGGGTCTGGTGCTTCCTTTTTAGTGAGATTAGTCAGCGAGCTGGTGAGGTCTGAATACACAAATCTCCTATAATATCCCGCCAGCCCCAGGAACTGTCTCACCTCCTTTTTGGTCTTAGGTCTCGGACCCAAGTGGAAACCCAGATAACCTGACCTCCACCCGCCCAATCGCACACTTCTTCGGATTGGCCGTGAGGCCGGCCTCCCTCAGCGATCTCAGGACCGCCCTCGAGATGCTCCATATGCCGCTGCCAGTCGTTGCTGTAGATGATTATATCATCTAGATATGCAGCGGCATATGTCGCTGGTCGGAGGTCGGAAGATACGGTCCATGAGGCGCTGGAAGGTGGCCGGCGCCACTAACAAGCCGAACGGAAGTGTTACGAATTAGTGTAATCCGAACGGCGTGGTAAAGGCTGTTTTTTCTTTAGATACTGGCAATAGGGGGATCTGCCAGTATCCTTTCGTTAAATCCAGTGTCGAGTAAAATCGAGCGGTGCCCAGCCGATCCAACAATTTATCGTCTCGCGGCATTGGATAGGCATCGAATTTCGACACGGCATTAACTTTGCGATAATCCACACAGAAACGGATCGAGCCGTCCGTTTTAGGAACCAAAACTATCGGGCTCGCCCAGTCACTGTTGGATTCTTCTGTTACCCCCATCTTCAGCATTGCATCTAATTCGGTCTGAACCACTTTTTTCTTGTGTTCAGCCAGATGATATGGTCTACTGCGCACTACCACGCCTGGTTCCTTCTCAATATGGTGCTGAATGAGATTCGTTCGGCCAGGTAGGGGGGAGAACACTTCTGCAAATTCTGCTTGCAACCTGGCAACGTCAGTGAGCTGGGAGGGTGAGAGTTGATCTCCCCCCGGGGTCAGAGCGAGCGATTGTGTCTTGGTATTCACTTCGGGCCCAAGATCTTCCTCTCCACTCACTACCGTCGCCAACATCACTGACTCCACTGATTAAATTTGACGTGCCCCCCTCCTATCTGTCCGAACGACCTCATAATCGAGATCTCCGACTTGCCATGTGACCTCAAACAGTCCTTGCCACTTCGCAAGTATTTGGAACTTGAAGTCGGGAGAAATACATGCACTTTATCTGCTGGTGTAAACTTCCATAAATTGGTTCCCCTGTTATACAGCCGGCCTGTAACAAATTCTCCATAGATAGCCGCCCCAACGTATGGAGTTTTGTTCTCAGGTCTAGGACATACTGAATTTAATTTTTGCTTTGAGAAGGTCCGCCCTCCCAAGTCTCTTTTAGAACGTCTAAAACCCCTCGGGCGGACATCCATAAAGAAGCTCGAAGGGGGAAAACCCTGTGGAGGCTTGTGGGACCTCCCGCACAGCGAATATGAGGGGTTCCAACCATTTGTCCCAATTTTTGGCGTCTTTATGTACAAACTTATGAATCATGTTCTTTAACGTGCAATTGAATCGTTCCACCAGTCCGTCCGATTGTGGGTGAAAGACGCTGGTATGAATTGATTTAATGCCCAACAATTTGTACAGTTCGCGTATCGTGCGTGACATGAACGCCATGCCTTGATCCGTGAGGATTTCCAGGGGAATCCCCATGCGGGAGATTAAACGAAATAGTGCATCCGCAACACTCTTAGCGGAGATGTTGCAGAGTGGCACCACCTCGGGATATCGTGTTGCATAGTCCACCAGGAATAATGCAAAACGATGTCCCCTCGCTGATCGCTCTAATAGCCAGATGAGGTCCATACCAATTCGTTCAAAGGGGACCTGCATTAACGGAAGTGGACGCAACGGCGCTTTTGGGGAGGCCGGCGGGTTTACCAGCTGACATTCACGACAAGACGCGCACCACCTGCGCACATTCTCGTGAATGCCCGGCCAAAAGAATCGGGACATGAGACGATTTTGTGTGGTCGCCCAATGTCCGGCCATTGGGTTACAATGATCCGCCTGGAAAAGCATTTCCCGACGGTTCTTCGGAACTAATAACTGAGTTGTATCTTCCTTTGTCTGAGTTTCTTGGGTCACTAGATACAACCGATTGTTCATAATAGCGAAATATGGATAGAAAAGTGGCCGGGCGGGCTGGAGAGGCTGACCATCGATATAAGTGACCTGCTCAAAAGCCCGTTTCAGGGTGTCATCCTGAGTCTGTTCCAGGGGAAAGTCATAGTGCTCCGAGAGGATGAGCCTCTCGATTTCGCTCTGTTCCCTTGGGTCAGTACTCAGTGGTCCCGGTTCAGCCACTCCAGGCTGCATGAGCGCCCCCCTTCCTCGCTTTCTCTTACCCCAAGAGACATCTGCAAACAAATAACCCAATAATTTAGGAAAATCCGGCCAATTCGTTCCCAAGATCAGCGGATGTTGGAGGTGCGGGTTTACTGCAACCTCCACTCTATGCTTTTGTCCCCTAAATTGTATAAGTGTGGACATTATCGGGTATTCCACCACGTCCCCATGCACACACCGCACCCTAACCGCGCGGCTTCTATCTAATGCCTCGGCCGAATCATGCTTTGGTGGATAGAGGTTTGGTTACAACCTGAGTCCACCAGAGCCTGATATGTACCCCCAATACTCACAGGTATATGATACCAGCCAGCTGGACCGTGGGGTGTCCGGGACCCGGATCATTGTTCCCACCTCCATCACGGGACATCTACTCAGGAAATGGCCCGGGTCCCCGCAACGCCAATAGGCCAGCCCAGACCTCCCCGCTGCCCTTGTGGCAGGAATTGGGACAAGTGCTGAGCGTGGGGACAGCAGAGAAGCAGAGAGACTAACGGGTCCAGGCACTGTAAGTCCTGGTCCCAGAGCTGAATCTCTGGCGTAAGGGGGCTGGTCTCATCTGGGGTGGTTGGGAGAGAGATGCTGCTGGTAGGGGTTCGCCGACCCCGGGGCACACCACCATATGGTCCTCCGCCAGTTGGATGGCCGAGTCCAGCGACATTGATCGGTGGCACTGGACCCACTCCACCATCTTGGCAGGCGGGTGACGAATTGTTCCAGTACCACACGGTTGATGACTTTGTCGACGTCGCTTCCCTCAGCCAGCAGCCATTTGCGGCAGGAGTCCTGGAGCTGTTGAGCCAACACGAAGGATCTTCTGGGCTTCGGCCGACCCGCTGCAGGGTGGCTTTCGTCAGCTCACTGAAGACCAGGAGGTTCCGTATGGGCAGTTGCTGGACAGCCACCTACGACTCCCCCGCCAGTAGAGGCAAGAGTCGCATGGACCATTGATCCCATGGCCAGCCGCTGGTCTCTGCTGCCTTCTCAAATAGATCCAGGAAGGCTTCGGGATCGTCCTGCAGGCCCATCTTACTCAGCAACAGGTGGGTGTGCGGGGGCTGCGGCGTGCTGCTTTCTGCCTGAACATCCCGGTCCATCCAGCTCCGGAACATCTCGCGGTCCTCTTGTTGGGCTTGTAGGATGGCCTGGAAACACCCCTCCTGGTCACTTCTCAGCTATAATAAAGCCTGGTGTTGCTCCTGGTGGAAGAACGCGAAAGATGAAACCACTTCCGCAAATGGCGAGGTCGGCGGAGATTGCATAATGGCGGCGGCCGTCCTACTTCCTTCCCGGGTTTCGGCATCACTGTAACAAGTTAAATAAGTCTCTGAAGGAAGAGGACGAGGTCGGCTTGACTACTACTCAGTTTATTCAGAATACTGGAGATACACACGACGTTGCGCTTCTCGCACTAACAAAAAAAACACCCGAACTATAATCCAGTCTAAGGGACGAATCTTCTACGGTCTTTCAGGCAGCCAGCATGTGAGTAGTAGTCCTGGTTTCTCTCCCCCGGTTCTGCTTCTCCGGGAACTTAATGCTCCCCAACGCTCATTACTGTAATGAGACAGAGGTATTTGTCATTTGCACTTGCCCCAATTACTCACCGCTCGTCTCCCAGCTCTCTCTCCCCCTGTAGACCTCACTGAACCACGCCCCCCTTGCCACATATTTTTTTCTTACCTTTTAGCTCGTAAAAATAATTGGTTATTTAGTCCATTCCAACTACAACATAATTAAGGCATAGATAAAATGGTGTTCAACATAAACAAATTAAATAGCGATTTCAATTAAAGGTTAACTGTCTTTTTAAATTTTGAGCATCAGATGCGGACTTAGGTTGTACACTTTGAAGATCTTCTCAAAAAGAGAAAAGTGAAGGAATAAAGAACGGATGAATAATGAAAAATAGTTTCTCCTTTAAAATGTAATGTAAAATAATGCATTTCATTATTTGCAAATACTTTTTATTTTGCAACGCTTACCACAACCTATAAACAGTTTCAAAGCCACACAGTTTACAATGTTTTAGTGACTTATCCAGCAAGTTGACATAGGAGGGATCGCTACCCGATCTAAAGTTTGATTAACGGATGTCACAGCCTCTTGATGACCGAATTCACTGGATAAGATAGGCCTTAAAAAAATAATCGCATTTGTATGAGCTCATCTGACACTGGTGTCACGGCTGACGTGGAAAGAACCCAATTGCAGGCAGGCAGTGGCAATGAAGGGGTTAAAAGATTTATTAATACAAACAATGAACAGAAACAAAACACCCACGAGAGGGTAAAAAGGACACGACTAAGGTATAAAAACTGAAAACAAAACACTTCCCTCGATGGGGCAAAAACAACAGGACAAAATAACTAAAATATGACATGACACAACGTCTAAATAGCAGGCAGGGTACAAGCACAATAAAACACTATACAAAGGCACAGAGAACACTCACTTTGAGAGGACTGGGGCACGAACGGACACACATACAATCCACGAGAAACTAGACAACGAAACAAGAGGGTATATATAGGAAAGACAAACGAGGGATAATGACACAGGGCATGAGAGGGTAATGGAACACGGCCGGGAAGTAATACGGGAAACGAGAGGGGCGGGGCCAATGACAAGACACTGGAGAGAACGCATATTATTGTCAAAAGGACAATAATATGTTTCTCTCCACACATAACCAAAGACTTTGTCATTGCTCTGCCTCAGGACCAAGAAAAACATGACTAAATGAAGCAGAGCCATGACACACTGGTGTGCACCGGGTTGCATCAAACAAAACAAAACAAGCATCTCGTGTGTGTTTCGGGTAAAAGAACACATTTTCTCAATGTGACAACTAAAAACTAACACTGTTGAAAAACTGATGAAAATGTGGGACATTTTCTCAATATGCTACGTGCGGGCCAAGTAGTGAAAATGCTGTGCGGTACGACGCAAAGCGGTACGGTTGGCCACCCGACATACATTGCGGTTCCCCTTGCATGGAATTTGCCATGTTGTTTCTACAGCAGCCCTAAACGGACAAACTGCTCTACAGAGCGCGTTTCATAAATACGTTATCTCCTTCGGCAAATAAGCAAAAACGACATGTGTTGTGTATGTTGTGGACAGAGGTGGACAGTAACGAATTACATTTACTCACGTTACTGTATTGAGTAGGTTTTTGTGTACTTGTACTTTTTTAAGTAGCTTTTAAAATCTGTAATTTTACTTGTACTTAAGTATGATTTGTGTGATGTATTGCACTTTGTTATAGTTAAAATTACATCCGTCACTGAGTAAAAAAAATTGAAAAATTGAAAAAAAACATTGCATGCCTAAGGCCATCAAACGTATTGTGTAACTTAGTCGACACGCGCCGTATGGCTAGTTATGGACGCTGCGCGCCGACGACCCCAAATTTTTCCCAGGTCGCCCGGCGGTGCCGAAACGAAGGGGAGAGCGACTGCGATCGAACGGAAGCGTCATGGGGCGGCGGCGACGCCCGGCGGACCCCAGAAAAATGCCCAAAGTGCCTAATTTTTGAGTCACGGAACGAAGGGTTAGGCGCTCTCTCGGGCAGAACCACGAGGGGGCGACTCGACGTACGGTCCCAGCCTAAGCCGCACACGCCGATCAGGTTGCGACAGGGCCTCCCGAAGAGCGCCTATGCAACCCCCTTGCAGCCTACCGGCCGGATCCGCACCCCGACGTACACGAGAGGCCTACGCGTGCCCCTTGTAACCTATTTTGGGCGGGGATTCCCGCTGGCCACGCCTCCATCCTCAGAATGCCTACGCGTTCCCCTTGCAGCCTAAACTTGAGGGAGGCCTGCCCGAAGCCTGCCCGAAGACGCGGTCTCCACCCGGCGCCCCGGGGGACCCTGTCTCGGAGATGACTGCCTCATTTGAGCCCAGCGGCTGTGCGACAGACGCTTAAACAGCCCAAAGCCCTTTTCTTTGACTTTCGAGTCGAACGTGCACATAAAAGCGCCGGTGTGCATCGACACAATGTTTTCTCACATCTGCGATTCATTCGAAGGGCCCAAAATTAGGTAGACAGAGTAAGACCCCTGTCAGTGGTCTCTTTTGCTTTGGCAATGATTTATCCAGCTTAAACCATCAGTAGAGTGTGTGAGAGGAACAGCCCTTCACAATGACGTGCATTAAGGCTCACAGTTGTGCTCCAGAAGCTTAAAAATGGTGTGTCCATTAGCTACCTATGGGAGCCGCGCCAAAAGTGTTACGTGTGGGACTTCCTGTGACCACAGGAAGTCCCAGTCGTAACTTATCTTATGGGGCCCTCATAGGTAAATAATGGACAAAGCCTATTAAGGGTCATTATAAGCCTAAGTAAGGAGTTATACAGCTTTAAACAACAGTAGAGTGTATGAGAGGCTTAGTCATTCACAATGACGTGCATTAAGGCTCGTGGTTGTGCTTTGGATGCTTAAAAATGGTGTGTCCATTAGCTACCTATGGGATACGTGCAAAAAGTGTTACGTGTGGGACTTCCTGTGATCACAGGAAGTCCCAGTCGTAACTTATCTCATGGGGCCCTCACAGGTAAATAATGGACAAAGCCTATTAAGGGTCATTATAAGCCTAAGTAAGGAGTTATACAGCTTTAACCAAAAGTAGAGTGTATGAGAGGCTTAGTCCTTCTCAATGACGTGCATTAAGGCTCATAGATGTGCTCCAGAGGCTTAAAAAGGGTGTGTCCATTAGCTACCTATGGGATCCATGCCAAAAGTATTAAGTGTGGCATGTACATTCGTAACTTATTTAATGGGACCCTCATAGGTAAATAATGGACAAAGCCTATTAAGGGTCATTATTTAACCTTGGCAATGATATATATGGCTTATTCCAACAATAGAGTGTATAAGAGGAACTCTACTGTGTAAATGACGTCCATTTAAGGTCACAGATGTGCTGCAGAAGCTTTAAAATTGTGTGTCCATTAGCTACCTATGGGAGCCGTTCCAAAAGTGTGTGAGACTCAGTTTGGCAATTACCTGTTTATTACAGCTTTGTAACATGGTTATTATGCTCAAAATGACAATACATGTGTAACTTATTTAATGGGACCCTCATAGGTAAATAATGGACAAAGCCTATTAAGGGTCATTATAAGCCTAAGTAAGGAGTTCTATAGCTTTAGCCAACAGTAGAGTGTATGAGAGGCTAAGCCCTTCACAATGACGTGCATTAAGGCTCATAGATGTGCTCCAGAGGCTTAAAAATGGTGTGTCCATTAGCTACCTATGGGAGCCGTTCCAAAAGTGTGTGTGACTCAGTTTGACAATTACCTGTTTATTACAGCTTTGCAACATGGTTATTATGCTCAAAATGACAATACATGTGTAACTTATTTAATGGGACCCTCATAGGTAAATAATGGGCAAAGCCTATTAAGGGTCATTATAAGCCTAAGTAAGGAGTTCTATAGCTTTAACCAACAGTAGAGTGAATGAGAGTCACAGCCCTTCACAATGACGTGCATTAAGGCTAACAGTTGTGCTCCAGAAGCATAAAAATGGTGTGTCCACTAGCTACCTATGGGAGCCGCGCAAAAAGTGTTACGTGTGGGACTTCCTGTGACTACAGGAAGTCCCAGTCGTAACTTATCTTATGGGGCCCTTATAGTTAAATGATGGACAAAGTCTATTAAGGGTCATTATAAGCCTAAGTAAGTAGTTATATAGCTTTACCAACAGTAGAGTGCATGAGAGGCTTTGCCCCTCACAATGATGTGCATTAAGGCTCATTGATGTGCTCCAGAGGCTTAAAAATGGTGTGTCCATTAGCTACCTATGGGATCCGTGCCAAAGGTGTTACGTTTGGCATGTACATTCGTAACATATCTAATGGGACATTCATAGGTAAATAATGGACAAAGCCTTTTAAGGGTCATTATAAGCCGAAGTAAATAGTTACATAGCATGAGAGTCACAGCCCTTCACAATGACGTGCATTAAGGCTAACAGTTGTGCTCCAGAAGCTTAAAAATGGTGTGTCCATTAGCTACCTATGGGTGGCCGTTCCAAAAGTGTGTGTGACTCAGTTTGGCAATTTCCTGTTTATTACAGCTTTGTAACATGGTTATTATGCTCACAATGACAATACATGTGTAACTTATTTAATGGGACCCTCATAGGTAAATAATGGACAAAGCCTATTAAGGGTCATTATAAGCCTAAGTAAGGAGTTCTATAGCTTTAGCCAACAGTAGAGTGTATGAGAGGCTTAGCCCTTCACAATTACGTGCATTAATGCTCATAGATGTGCTCCAGAAGCTTAAAAATGGTGTGTCCATTAGCTACCTATGGGTGCCGTGTCAAAAGTGTGTGTGACTCAGTTTGGCAATTACCTGTTTATTACAGCTTTGTAACATGGTTATTATGCTCAAAATGACAATACATGTGTAACTTATTTAATGGGACCCTCATAGGTAAATAGTGGACAAAGCCTGTTTATTACAGCTTTGTAACATGGTTATTATGCTCAAAATGACAATACATGTGTAACTTATTTTTTGGGACCCTCATAGGTAAATAATGGACAAAGCCTATTAAGGGTCATTATAAGCCTAAGTAAGTAGTTCTATAGCTTTAGCCAACAGTAGAGTGTATGAGAGGCTTAGCCCTTCACAATGACGTGCATTAAGGCTCATAGATGTGCTCCAGAAGCTTAAAAATTGTGTGTCCATTAGCTACCTATGGGAGCCGTGCCAAAAGTGTTACGTGTGGAATGTACGTTCGTGACCTATTTAATGGGAGCCTTATAGGTAAATAATGAACAAAGCGTATGGAGACACATTCCTTCATGATAATGTACATTAAAGCTCAATATTGTGCACTACAGGCTTAAAACTGTGTAAATTCGCCTCCTATGTGACAGGTAAAGAGAGGGATGCATTTTTGTGAATTGTGATTTTGTGCTACAGTTTGGGAATCCTTAGCGCTTTGTCACACATGCCTATTTCTTAAATCTCTATCTTATTTGAAGGGGCCCTCATACGTGGCGAATGTACAAAGCCTCTAAATTACCATTATTTGCTTTGGCAATGAGTTATACAGGTAAAACCAATAATATTGTACACAGAAGATACATTCCTTCACAATGATGTACAATAAAGCTTATAGTTGTGCTCCAGAAGCTTAAAATGGTGTGTCCATTAGCTACCTATGGGAGCCGCCAAAAGTGTTACGTGTGGGACTTCCTGTGACCACAGGAAGTCCCAGTCGTAACTTATCTTATGGGGCCCTCATAGGTAAATAATGGACAAAGCCTATTAAGGGTCATTATAAGCCAAAGTAAGAGTTATATAGCTTTAACCAACAGTAGAGTGCATGAGAGCTTGCCTCTCACAATGACTTGCATTAAGGCTCATAGATGTGCTCCAGAGGCTTAAAAATGGTGTGTCCATTAGCTACCTATGGGAGCCGCGCCAAAAGTGTTACGTGTGGGACTTCCTGTGACCACAGGAAGTCCCAGTCGTAACTTATCTTATGGGGCCCTTATAGGTAAATAATGGACAAAGCTTATTAAGGGTCATTATAAGCCTAAGTAAGGAGTTCTATAGCTTTAGCCAACAGTAGAGTGTATGAGAGGCTTAGCCCTTCACAATGACGTGCATTAAGGCTCATAGATGTGCTCCAGAGGCTTAAAAAGGGTGTGTCCATTAGCTACCTATGGGATCCGTGCCAAAAGTGTTACGTGTGGCATGTACATTTGTAACTTATTTAATGGGACCCTCATAGGTAAATAATGGACAAAGCCTATTAAGGGTCATTATAAGCCTAAGTAAGGAGTTATATAGCTTAATCCTACAGTAGAGTGTATGAGAGTCACAGCCCTTCGCCATGAAGTGAATTAAAGCTCAAAGATGTGCTCCAGGAGCATAAAAATGGTGTGTACATTAGCTACCTATGAGGACCCGTCAAATAAGTTACGACTGGCACTTCCTGTGACTTGGCAAAACCACAGGAAGTACCAGTCATAACTTATTTAACAGTAGCCTCGTAGGCTTACAGTGGACAATACTGTAAACAGTCAATTTTTTAGACTGTAAACAACTTTCTTCTGACAAACCTACAGATGTGTGTCCTAGAAGCGCCCCGCATTGGTATATTGCACACCTCAGGCTATTAAAATGCTTATTTTGCATACAAACTCACTTTTCACAGAAATTAGTCTCTCACCAGCATTTTCAGCAAAAAACTGCTTTATTCTTGTACAAAAATCTCGGGGCTTCGAATGCTAGTTCGACGCACCCTCACGCACCACATATTTGAAGCCCGTACCACTCGCTGTACGGCAAGTGCTCGAAAAAATATCACAAAAAATATTCCCAAAAAATAAACGGCCCACAACCTCCCCAAACAGCGTCGATAGAGTATATAACGAGGTCGTACCGACTTCAAACTCTGGGAACCGAATGAGGGGGCCGCTAGGAGCTATAGATTTTGAATCGGGGTCATTCGAAGTCCCCAGGGCCGTTCCGGGCTCATCGTACGATAGCCACCTATGAAAATAATGTGATAGGTTGCATGTGTCAGAGGCTCCCGTACGGCCTGCAGAGGCCACAGGAGCCCGAAACCTAACAGAAAGTTGCGTCACGTGGCTCTCGACAACATACCCATAGGGCTAGGTCGGGCTATGAAATTAAGTATTTTTTATTATTTTTCATACGTCTCCCTCGCATTGATCTCTATGGGCCATGTGACTGTAAAAGGTCAATTTTTAAGACTGTAAACAGCTTTTGTATGACAAACCTACAACTATGTATCCTAGAAGCACCCCATTTTGGTATATTGCACACTTCAGGCTATTAAAATTCTTATTTTGCTTACAAATGCACTTTTCACAGAAATGCATCTCTGAACAGCATTTTCAGCAAAATTCTGCTTTATTCTTGTACAGAAACCTCGGGGCTTCGAATGCTATTTCTTCACACCCTCACGCACCACATATCCGAAGCCCGTACCCTTCGGTGTACGGCAAGTGATCGAAAAAAAATCACAAAAAATATTCCAGAAAAATAAACGGCCCACAACGTCCCCAAAACGTGCTATATAGTACATAGCGAGGCCGTACTGACTTCAAACTTTGGGAACCGAATGAGGGGGCAGCGAGCAGCTACGGAATTTGAATCGGGGTCATTCGGAGTCCCCAGGTCGTTCGGGGGTCTCTGTATGATAGCCACCTATGAGAGAAATAGGATATGTTGCAGGTGTCAGAGGCTCCCATACGGGCCGCGGAGGCCTCAGGAGCCCGAAAAATTACAGAAAGTTGCGTCACGTGACTCTCGACGTCATTCCGATAAGGCTTGGTCAGGAAGTGAACTTAAATATTTTTTCTTATTTTACATACATCTCCCTGCCTCTAGTGGTTCTCTATGGGCCCGCAAACCCCCTCGCGCGTTGGCTCGGGTATCCGACGTCTTTCTGACAGAAACCTCCCCTAAGCATTTGGCATGTACATTCGTAACATTCTAATGGGACCCTCATAGGTAAATAATGGACAAAGCCTATTAAGGGTCATTATAAGCCTGAAGTAAATAGCTTAACCAACAGTAGAGTGTATGAGCACAGCCCTTCACAATGACGTGCATTAAGGCTCAACAGTGTGCTCCAGAAGCTTAAAAATGGTGTGTCCATTAGCTACCTATGGGTGGCCGTTCCAAAAGTGTGTGTGACTCAGTTTGGCAATTACCTGTTTATTACAGCTTTGTAACATGGTTATTATGCTCAAAATGACAATACATGTGTAACTTATTTAATGGGACCCTCATAGGTAAATAATGGACAAAGCCTATTAAGGGTCATTATAAGCCTAAGTAAGGAGTTCTATAGCTTTAGCCAACAGTAGAGTGTATGAGAGGCTTAGCCCTTCACAATGACGTGCATTAAGGCTCATAGATGTGCTCCAGATGCTTAAAAATGGTGTGTCCATTAGCTACCTATGGGTGCCGTTCCAAAAGTGTGTGTGACTCAGTTTGGCAATTACCTGTTTATTACAGCTTTGTAACATGGTTATTATGCTCAAAATGACAATACATGTGTAACTTATTTATGGGACCCTCATAGGTAAATAATGGACAAAGCCTATTAAGGGTCATTATAAGCCTAAGTAAGGAGTTATATAGCTTTAGCCAACAGTAGAGTGTATGAGAGGCTTAGCCCTTCACAATGACGTGCATTAAGGCTCATAGATGTGCTCCAGAGGCTTAAAAATGGTGTGTCCATTAGCTACCTATGGGAGCCGTGCCAAAAGTGTTACGTGTGGATGTACGTTCGTGACCTATTTAATGGGAGCCTTATAGGTAAATAATGAACAAAGCGTATGGAGACACATTCCTTCATGATAATGTACATTAAAGCTCAATATTGTGCACTACAGGCTTAAAACTGTGTAAATTCGCCTCCTATGTGACAGGTAAGGAGAGGGATGCATTTTTGTGAATTGTGATTTTGTGCTACAGTTGTAACTTATCTTATGGGGCCCTCATAGGTAAATAATGGACAAAGCCTATCAAGGGTCATTATAAGCCTAAGTAAAGAGTTCTATAGCTTTAGCCAACAGTAGAGTGTATGAGAGGCTTAGTCCTTCACAATGACGTGCACTAAGGCTCATAGATGTGCCCCAGAGGCTGAAAAATGGTGTGTCCATTAGCTACCTATGGGAGCCGCGCCAAAAGTGTTACGTGTGGGACTTCCTGTGACCACAGGAAGTCCCAGTCGTAACTTATCTTATGGGGCCCTTATAGGTAAATGATGGACAAAGTCTATTAAGGGTCATTGTAATCCTAAGTAAGGAGTTATATAGCTTTAGCCAACAGTAGAGTGTATGAGAGTCACAGCCCTTCACAATGCTTAAAAATGGTGTGTACATTAGCTACCTATGAGGACCCGTCAAATAAGTTACGACTGGCACTTCCTGTGACTCGGCAAAACCACAGGAAGTACCAGTCATAACTTATTTGACAGTAGCCTCGTAGGCTTACAGTGGACAATACTGTAAACTGTCAATTTTTAAGACTGTAAACAGCTTTTGTATGACAAACCTACAGCTATGTATCCTAGAAGCACCCCATATTGGTATATTGCACACCTCAGGCTATTAAAATGCTTATTTTGCATACAAACGCACTTTTCACAGAAATTAGTCTCTCACCAGCTTTTTCAGCAAAAAACTGCTTTATTATTGTACAAAAATCTCGGGGTACGGCAAGTGCTCGAAAAAAAATCACAAAAAAATTCCCAAAAAATAAACGGCCCACAACCTCCCCAAAACGTGCAATACAGGACATAACGAGGCCGTACCGTCTTCAAACTTTGGGAACCGAATGAGGGGGCAGCAAGCAGCTACAGAATATGAATCGGGGTCATTCGGAGTCCCCGGGGCCGTTCGTGGGTCTCTGTACGATAGCCACCTATGAGAGAAATAGGATATGTTGTAGGTGTCAGAGGCTCCCGTACCGGCCGCGGAGGCCCCAGTTGCCCGAAACCTAACAGAAAGTTGCGTCACGTGGCCCTCGACGACATACAGATACGGCTAGGTCGGGCTATGAAATTAAGTATTTTTTATTATTTTTCAGACGTCTCTCTCCCTCGCATTGATCTCTATGGGCCATGTGACTGTAAAAGGTCAATTTTTAAGACTGTAAACAGCTTTTGTAAGACAAACCTACAGCTATGTATCCTAGAAGCACCCCATATTGGTATATTGCAAACTTCAGGCTATTAAAATGCTTATTTTGCTTACAAATGCACTTTTCACAGAAATACATCTCTGAACAGCATTTTCAACAAAATTCTGCTTTATTTTTGTAGAAAAACCTTGGGGCTTCGAACGCAAGTTCGTCACACCCTCTCGCATCACATATTCGAAGCCCGTACCCCTCGGTGTACGGAAAGTGCTCGAACAAAAATCACAAAAAATATTCCAGAAATATTAACGGGCCACAACGTCCCCAAAACGTGCAATATAGGACATAACGAGGCCGTACCGTCTTCAAACTTTGGTAACCGAATGAGGGGGCAGCGAGCAGCTACAGAATTTGAATCGGGGTCATTCGGAGTCCCCGGGGCCGTTCGGGGGTCTCTGTACGATAGCCACCTATGAGAGAAATAGGATATGTTGCAGGTGTCAGAGGCTCCCGTACGGGCCGCGGAGGCCCCAGGAGCCCGAAAAATTACAGAAAGTTGCGTCACATGACTCTCGACGTCATACCTATAGGGCTTGGTCGGGAAGTGAACTTAAATATTTTTTCTTATTTTACATACATCTCCCTGCCTCTAGTGGTTCTCTATGGGCCCGCAAACCCCCTCGCGCGTTGGCTCGGGTATCCGACGTCTTTCTTACAGAAACCTCCCCTAAGCACGAACGAGCAAGGTCACGAAGGACGCCGGGCTCCTCTAGGGGGCGCCACGGCCGTGAGGGAGAGAAAAAAGAAAGAAGGGCGGCGAGCGAGACGTTTTGGCTTCTTTCGGATGTCGCGCCACGCATAGGCAGCAAGGGGCAGCAAACTACCAACTCTAGGCGCTCTGCGGACGCAAGGGTGGCGAGCGAGACATTTTGGCATCTTTTGGATGTCGCGCCACGCATAGGCAGCAAGGGGCAGCAATCTACCAACTCTAGGCGCTCTGCGGACGCAAGGGTGGCGAGCGAGACGTTTTGGCATCTTTTGGGTGTCGCGCCACGAATAGGCAGCAAGGGGCAGCAAACTAGCAAGTCTAGGCGCGCTGCGGACGTGAGGAAGACTATGGCAGAGTTAGGTGGTCAGGGGGAAGCGAAAGGCTCCTCGTGCACGCGGTGATGAAGATTAGGTGGTGAGGGGATGAGTAGGCACTTTGTGGCGCGAGGGTCCACGCCCGCAGCACTTTGCCACCCCTTGTGGCGTCCGTACGATGCCTCTCCGGAAAAACGGCCCCTAAACTCCAATAAGGGAAAAAAGTCCCAATCGAAGCCGCGATATTCATCAAGATGACCGACCGAACTCTTGGCGCACAACTCACGCGTATACGCAGCCCTTCGCTCATGCTAGAATAGTCTTACCAGACGCGCAATCTTAATACTAATGCACACATTCGTCGCACGATTATACCTATACCTCCCTTGGCACCTTGAGAAGCGACCTGCGCAACCACACTGCCTTAACACTGGTCTACACTGACAACGTGACCAGAACGAAAGGGGGGTAGCCAAGCACCAGCTGAACACGGCTCTTACCACAGCCTGAGCACTCAGATGACAAGAGCTGCTCCGTGCTTCACAAGCCATCCAGCGATGTTCCATTCACATCAGAACACAGAAGGTAACCATATAGACCTGCCACCAACATGTGATGTTTCTAACAGTCAATGCCTCCTCACCACAGATCCCATGCACACAAAGCCACGTGGTCGACGACACAATGGTGAGGCACTGCACACCCAGAGCAGGTGTTTTGTGAAAAATGACAAGCCTGTCCCACTGCAACACTTCAAGCTGGGGCCCCAAACATCACAGCACAAGTGACAGCTATCTGGATTAATCCTTCAAATCGCAACAGCTCACAAAAAAAACTCCATCAGACAATTTCTTACCTGCATAGACTCAAAGTAGGCTAAGCTAAGTTTCACACGCTATCACTTGGCAAGAAACATAGCGAATCATAAGCCAGTTGAGCATTAACACCTGTTCCAGACACCTAGTGTCATCACAAAGGAACACGATATGCTCCTCTGCGGAAAAGGTGAAAGAACATTTAAAGTAAACCTGTTAAAACTGATGCATTTTGTGGCAACCGGTGGTCACCAAAAAACCACCCGCCCATCCCAAGCATCACTTCTAAGCCACAGCTACCACCTCACGCCGCCCGCATCACACCCACCCACACTGGCTCTGCCTAAAATACAGCTTCGCTTAAGCAACCACCAATGCTCACAAGCGATGCTAAACACCTTCCTTTCACGATGCCCAACCTTGCTGCGTCTGATAAGCAAAATCCTCTAGTCTGTTCCTGTAACAACACAGCGCCACGGCGTGCAACTTTCCAGGAACAAAGGGGGGTCATGCTAATGTATGCCTATGACGCACCATGGGCCAGACACCACGACACCAAAGCCACTAACACACAAAGAAGTGGCGCACTGCCCTGGCATGCAGCGACAGAGCACATCAGTAGATGTTGAGTTGATTCTAGCTCCAACCAGCAAACTTCACAACCTCACTATGATGCAAAACAGCCACCTCCCCAGTGTAGAACATCAAGAAAGATTGTGTGTGACCTGTGCCCAGGTCAACAAGGGGCAACTATGACTTTTTACAATCACACGCAAGTTCACCAAACGGGTAGAGTACCACCCAGCATCCCACGAGACAGACCACTGCATCATAGCACACCTCCACATGTTCTCCAGGTTCAGACGGCCACTGATAACCAGCTCAGACAGAAACGCCCACTCCAGGACCGACATCAGGCACAGAGGTTTTGGAAACTAACAAGCATACAAGCCTAACTCCATTCTCGGAACCAGTCTCAGCCGGCCAAGTGTAAGGAACCAACTGAACGACGAGCAGTATGCTGGAGAAGTATGTGTCTGTTAACATGTAAACTGGGACGGGAACAGCCCCATCAAAGGGACCTCAAACCAACCGACGTGTGTGTCTCTTTTTGATCTGATGGCCTAAGCTCACACAATACCACCACAACATCAAAAGTGCCAGCCAAGAGACTTCAACCTTGTCACACACCCTACACCGCTCACCAGTACTTCAATGAAAGACACCGGAGCATGATACCTGCTTTTGCTCTGTAATCACTGCAAAAAATGTGAAGGCCAGAGAGCATGCTGGACCCGGCAAGATTCACAAGAGAAACGTGATGTGGATGACAAGATTTGATGTCATAACAACTACGTGAGACAACCTCCCATCTGTTGTCCAAGAAGCTTCTGCCACCTTGGGGCCAACCAACCCCCTTCAAGCCCATCTTGCATACTCTCTGGGTAGTGCGATCCCTCTGCACATAGCCCCCGAGCAAGGCGAGATGGCATTTCTACTGAACCTACCTATTATCAAGGCCTTACAGACTCTGGATCAGATGTCTACTCTCGCCAACTCCCATGTGGTCCGGTCCTGGACCGCCGCGGACACTGCACTGTGCCTAACCACCACATTAGGGTATGCCCTTATTCTTGGCTTGTCCTTCATCCTTTACAGAAGGGTCAACGGAATGCAGGAGTCAGTGAACAAGTGCACGGTGGCGTTTCTTCGGGCAATCAAATGGAGCCGCGTGAAGAGAGGCACGCAAGCTGAGCCCGAACCTAACCTCCTCGAGATTGACCAACTGCCAGTGCGCCACAGCACTGAGGACCACTAAGACCCACCTGTCATCTCGACCATTACGATCCAGACAACCATCGGCCGTCTAAGCTTCTACAAACCCCGTCGTCCGAAAGGGGGGATATGTAGGGTATGGTCGGATCAAAGTTTACCATCTGTGATCGTAAAACACAGTAGACTTCAAAGACTTCAAAGGAGGTTCTTGGGGGAGGACAGGACTGTTCACCAAAGTGAGAAAAGCCATGTGGCCCCAGGGACTGAGAGCCTCAAATTCTTCCAAAAGAATGTCTCTTTCTCTTTCCTTAGCCACAAAAGACTGGTTTAAAATGTACACACACGGATCTCCATATTGTATGCTTGTCTCTATGTTATTCTCCTTCACCTATAACCTCAAAGGCATATGTGCTTAGTGGTATTCTGTGTATATTTACATTCTTGTCCAAACTACAGGTCAATGTAATTGTAACACCTTCATGTTTCATATCTACGTGTTTTTCTTTTCATGTCTTAGAATATGGTGCATAGCACAGTAATGTATTTTATACCATACTCATTTTATTCTATTCTAAGTCTATTCCTGCTCCAAACTCACAGGCGACCATAAATGCAAATGAGTTAGTGTGCCGGACACAGAAACATGTTTTCACGCCCAAAACTATCTCATCACATTGGATCGCCCACCTTGGAGGGGCGTGACGCCCTCTGTGTTAAAACATCTGAACACGCAGGAAAGCTTGCTCTTTTGTGTATGTTCGTTCGCTTGCGTGCGTTCGCTTGTGTGCGCGTTTGCTCGCTCGTTTTCTTTCAACCTCTCGAGACCTGCATCTCCTCAGAGACAGTTTCTTCAGGCAGTTTTGCTTCAAGTTAAATCAACCGACTCACGGCTTGCTCGGAACACATCAGGACCCTTTGACACGCGCGCCAGCACGTTTCCCGAGGAACAAAGAAGCCAATGCAAGTATCTGAACTATTGCTAACCAGTTGCGTATAAGCTTTGCCCCTTTTAAATAAGGAGATTTGTTCTTGATGGTTCGTGCAGATGTGAATAGTCGATTTAATACTGCCTTTTTCTTTGCTTTATCTATTTTTTTCTTTCTTTATTGCTTTTACGTTGTATGTTTGTTTGTTAGTGTTTGTTTCTTTGTTAGTAGTTGGTTTTAGTTCCCCCGTAGTGTAGATAAATAAACCGCATGTGTATCCACGCTCAAATTGTTTCTGTGTTTATTTATTACATATCAACGTCACTTAAACTGCTTGATTTCGTTAAGATTTCTGAAAGTGGTACTGTACTACAGTAAGAATATTGTTTTTCCAGGCCAGGGGAGTAATATTTCTTAGAGTTGATATACGATCTGCTGATCACTCGGTGGACGAGTGTATTTAGTTTGTCGCTGTTATTAGCTCTGCTGCATCAGGTAAAGTGTATAAAATAATTAATGGTTAATCACCATTAATTATTTGTAGGTTACTGTGTTTAAACTNTTAGAGTTGATATACGATCTGCTGATCACTCGGTGGACGAGTGTATTTAGTTTGTCGCTGTTATTAGCTCTGCTGCATCAGGTAAAGTGTATAAAATAATTAATGGTTAATCACCATTAATTATTTGTAGGTTACTGTGTTTAAACTAATAGTTTCCCCGAAATACACTACAGCGGCTTGGAGCCGTGCTCAAACCCGAGGTACCATGTATCCAGCCACGAGCGTTGGAAGAGGCAGTGCGGTGCACTGCAACCCAATGCCGGCGGCCCGGGAAAGCATGGCTGACATTTCGACGTCCGCTTCTTCCTGGGCTCGACCCCCGAGGGAGGGCGCTCCAAGGAATCGTCGGAGTCAGGTGCCAGTAAATCACCCTCCGATGCTGCAAGGGACATCCCATCATCACACACCGTTTCCGAATACGTGGTTGAGGAACAAGACGGTGGGACAGTCTCATGGGGAACGGTCAGACGAGTGAGACGAGGTGCGAACGGTCCACGAGTCGGTGGCTGATGGATTAGAGCTCACAGTAATCCTCATATCACCCTCGCTGCTTGCCGTAGCGGATGGCAGGGCCGTGGCCACTGCTGTCACGGAACGGGAAGCAGACGAGGTGGTGGCTGAGTCCCATGGGAACACAGCCACCCGTGACACAACGTCTGAATTGTCAACCGCCCACAGTGCAGGCAGGACGTATCCACAAGGGCTGCCCCAGCATGCTGGAAGCAGACACCATGTCCGTCCCCCTCCTCGATGAGTGTGTTGCACCCACGAGAACAGCGGGACATGCCACGCTGGAGAAATTTGCTCTTTTAGAGAAAAAAACTCAAACACTTCTGGAATTGCTGAGATGCCCAGGGGAAGTCGCTGCAGGAAGGGACAGTCCGCTGCATCACGTCGTAAGATTCCAGCAGTAATTCGGCATAGAGTTTGAAGTCAAGCGGGGGAGGAGGGCGTCCGGGGAGACGTCTACAGACTCCTCCGGTGCAGAGCTAGCCAAGGGCCCCCAACGGTACCTCGCAACCGGCCACTGACCAGGTGGCCTGGTTAAAGAAGAAGAGGCAGCGGAGGGGAGCACGGAGCCTTGTGCAGCCGGCGTCCAGGCCGGTGATCCAGCCGGCAGCCAAGCTGGCGTCCCAGCCGGTTTCCAGTCCTGCCCAGCCTCAGGTGTCCAGTCCTGTCCAGCGGGCGTCCAGTCCGGTGCAGCCGCCGTCCACCCTACACACCCTAACCCCCTGGTCTCCCATGACCTTCTTGCGGACAGGGTCCCCTTAGGGATGTCTCCCTGTAGGGTTGGGGTGCCGTGTGCAACGGGCACGCAGTGTCGGGCGGTGGATGGGCCCCCGCCTGCGTCGGCATTCAACTGCCTAGAGTTGTTGGTTGTGCTACTTGCATTGAGGAGGCTACTACCTCTCGTGCAGGGCAAGCACGTGCTGGTCCGGTCAGACAGCACAGCTGCTGTGGCGTATATCATTATATCATATCCTCTGGAGTCAGCAGGTGATCAGTTCCCTGCGAGCCACACACATCCCAGGCGTCCTGAACCAGACAGCCGATGTGCTCTCTCATCAGTCGACGCCTCGCGGAGAGTGGTGACACCATCCCCGCACAGCAGGCTCATTTGGGAGCAGTTCGGCCAGGCACAGGTGGTCCTGTTGCCTCCCCGGACTCCACCCATTGTCCGCTTTGGTACTCCCTGTCCGAGGCAACCCTTGGCATGGATGCCCTTGCACACAGCTGGCCGCGGGACAAGCGGAAGTACGCTTCCCCCCAGTGAGCCTCATTGCACAGGTCCTGTGCAAGGTCAGGATAGAGGAGCATCAAGTGATACTAGTTACGCCCCTTTGGCCTAACCAGGACTTGGTTCTCGGAGCTAAGGCTCTGGCAACAACTCCCTCCTGGCCGCTTCCCCTGGCGAATTGCTTTCCCAGGGGAAGGGGCACGTTACGGCATCCCAAGCAGAACCTGGTCTCCATGTCTGGACGGGACGAGGAGATCCTGAGTGACCCACCCCCGGTCTGGTTGGGACGTCACTCAGGCTAGGGCTTCAGCCACTGGACTATACGCTATACTATACACTATACACCCATAGGTGGTGCCTCTTCTCGTCCTGGTGCTCTTCTCGGCGAGAAGACCCGCGGAGTTGCTCGGTCGGGTACGAGCTGTCCCTTCCTCAAGTGAGACTGGGGAGTAACCTCTCCCCCTCCACACTGGGAATGTATGTAGCCGCTACGGCCGCTCATCATGACCCAAGTGCTGGGTAGCCTCTGGGACAGCACGACCTGGTCATTAGGTTCCTAAGGGGCGCGAGAGGGTGACCACCTTATCCGCACTCCGTACCCTCTTGCGACCTAGGTGGCAGGCCTCAAGAGGCCCCGCCCTCTTCAAGCCTCTCGGGGTTGCCGCTCTTTCTCAGTCTTGATAAAGACGGCTTTCCTGATGCAAGGGAAGTTAGGTAAATCGTGGACAATTGTCCATTCATATAGATTGCCATCGGTCGACTAGGCAGATGAAGAGCTCGTATACCTGAATTGTACGCCAAATTCTCGCTCACTCTTATTATGATTGGGACTTTTTTCCCTTATNTGTAACCCACCTAACAGGGTATGACAATTGACACAGTAGTCAGGATCAGACCACAGTCATGAAGAGTAACTCGCATTGGGCCAAATCAGAAGTCTACATTCGCTCTGGAGCCAGCGTTGCAGCAAGACAAGGGAAATAAACACTCGAGACAAGGTCATAAAAGGAAAGTAAGGATGCTTTATGTTCAGCTATATTAGCCTGGCAGGAAAATATAAATGGCAAAATACACAACAAAATAAACACTTAAACAATAATAGCAATGAATTTCAGGCAAACACACCCAAATAGAACCCTCCTGAATTAGCTACTCAGGCAATGACAGGAGTTTAACTCGGTTCAGTGTCCGTAAGGCTGAATATTCTGTAGAAAATGCAGCCACATTCCTAAGGTTGCATTATAAACACAGTCTTTGTCCTACCACTTCGTTGCTTTGTAGGTAGTGCTCCAGAATTTGTAAACCCGGGATGGCTCGCCAGTTTCACAATAGGAAATATCTCCTTTGAAAGTGAAACAATTCAGTTCTGGAAACTCCGTATGGAAAAAATAAATAAATAAACTCCTTACTCCATCAGAACGGGAACAGGGTGCAGGAGGCGACGAAAAGGAAGTAAGAAACAAACCGGAGACAACCGGGAAAGGGGAAAAGAAAAACCCAGAGGAAAAAACCCGACCTTGCAAAGACAAGGCAAAGCAACAATTTGTCATTATTATCAGCCATTGCAATACTCTCAATATTCACATTTAACACAGCAACATAACTCACGCATTAATGCACATTAAATTATATATTCCCTTGTTACGGAGATAATTCCATACATCTGCATGCATTCAATATGAAACCCATAGAGCTTTACTCACGCGATTAGCTACTAGCACACACTTAGCAATTAGCATGTGAACTACACAGCACATTCCTCACACGAATGTTAATATTTTCACATATACATCTTAACAATGAATCTCTTCTTAACCATTACTGTACTCACAGATATTTAAACACATTTAACGTATTTACCACATATTCAATTAATACAACGTTATTATTGAATGATAACATTACCCCTTTTTTTTTAGAGCACACATTAACCATTGCACAATTAAATGCAGTAATAAGCAAACTCACTTACCAAGAAAATGACAACAACAATTGAAACAGTTCTTTAGCGAAGAAAATCCGGTTCTACGACACTAGTCAGATTGACTAGCCTTTCCGTCCTGCGTTAGCAAGCACACGATTCACTAACTAACGTTAATCGGTTATATGTTCTGTACTGCTATCGCTACAAG